>NW_015605677.1:0-540 GCF_001515605.1 Sinocyclocheilus anshuiensis | reverse complement strand
TACCTCCTTTTTTTGCCTTGTATTTAAGTTGCTCTGTTTCACCTTCTGGTTTGTCTGGTATTGTTTGAGTTCCACACCACTGTCTCACAGTTTGGCTATCTTTGGAATTATTTATCTTTTAATAAACCTTGTTTCATTTTTATCTTTGGACTTGGACATAAAATGGTTATCCCATAAAAAAAATCCATTATTTCATTTATAACATAAACACACAAATTAAAATTTAATTGACGTACACAAAAATGTACACAACTTTTGATGTACATTGACAAATTTCAAGATTGTCTTAAAAATTGCATGTTTAAATGCATGCGCATTGCTCTGATGGCATTTGATGGTTAATTTAATAAAGCATATTTTGTAAAATAAAAATGTGTTCAAATATTAGACAAATTTTGTAATCATTGTGTAAGTTTAGCCACGGGTTTCCTATGAGACGTTGTTGCCATTACGCATTGCTATGGGTTGCATCGTAATTAAGTACACTGTACATTTACCATACATAATTTTTTCATAATTTTGATGCAGTTCATTTGAATA
>NW_015605676.1:0-540 GCF_001515605.1 Sinocyclocheilus anshuiensis | reverse complement strand
AGGCGGAGCGGAGCGTTGCGCGTCAGCGCGCATCACCATGGCAACCCGCGAGAAGCCAATTGCGTGCAATCAATGAGCCTGCGATCACAGTCCTATACATAGAATCAGCTGCATTAGTCACAAAACATACACCTGTGTGATTTCACCACGCCACTCATGTTGCATTGTTCAGCTCCACAGGCTCACTGGATTATCTTAAAATGCCAGTCAAATCGACAGCATTCATTACTGAAGTCTCTTTATGAACTAGCTCATGAAAATTGGTTCCATCCCTGATGTTTTTATTCTATTTTTAAATAAATGTAGAGAAAACAAGCATATCTCTTCAGCTGATGAATGTGATGCTGTAAAAGCCTTATTTTACATCAAATGTAGCTTGTTTACACCTTGTGTTTTTTTTGAGAAAGGCCGTTATTTTGATTAATTTTTATATGTTAGGTAATTTAGTTCTGTTTCATGCATGACATTGGGTATTTTTTATTTTCTTTGAGCTTACTTATTTACTCTCCCCTGATGGAAATGATTACACTGTAAAAAAAA
>NW_015605675.1:0-539 GCF_001515605.1 Sinocyclocheilus anshuiensis | reverse complement strand
AGATGATTGTTTCACTTCATAAGATCAATATATCATCAGGAGCCATGGGTATTCATTGTGTGTTGCCTAATCTACTTTCTATTATTATTATTATTATTATTATTATTCTCAAAACCGGTAGTTGCTGACTTTCATGAATCACCAAGGAGCACGGTTTCAGCTAAAAATCTTCTTTAATGTTATACTCAAGAAAAAAGTCACCTACATCTTTGATGACTTGAGTGTGAGTAAATCAGCAAATTTTCATTTTTGGGTGAACTATCCCTTTAAGATGGTCCCTACTCCCTCATCAGGACACATGTTTAATTTCACTTCACTTGACAAAATGCATTTGGATTCGGAACACGAAACTTGAGTCATGCATATTAGAGTTTGAGGTAGCCTATGATTACATAATACACTTATATAAATAAATATAAATTACCATTTGTTTGTGTGCATATGTACACGTGTATTTTTATAAATAAATGTAATTAATTTAAATTGTCATATTAGAAAGTGCTAAAATAATTGATAAATGTTTGTTGCAATATGATCTG
>NW_015605674.1:0-539 GCF_001515605.1 Sinocyclocheilus anshuiensis | reverse complement strand
TATTTTTAGTATTAGTAATAGTGATGAAGGGCATATTACTGCTGTGACGACCTCTAAAGGGAAAGCAGCTGAGTGAGTGAGTTAGAGAGAGAGAGAGAGAAGTATAAATATTACTAATGTGCACGTTAGAATAACACAATAAAGCTACATATGTCAGTTTTATAGCATTTATGTTTCTAGATCAATAATTCTTAAAAAATACACTAATACATGTTTACCAGGTTAACATTGTGCATTAAACTAATAAGAACCCAAACACTAAAAATAGCCAAGATCAATGCTAATGTGGATCCATGACAGCTGATGTTTTACATGTACATTTAATTATTCCTTCTTTTGACACCCACAGAAAGGAACAGCAACAAAAAAACATCTTCAAGCCAGCCTACTATTTCAGAGGTACTGTCGGTGACAAGAAAATATGAAATAAGCAACAAAGAAGCAAAAAGACTTAACAGGGCCATAGCAGAGTTTATTTGCATGGACCAAATTCTCATTTCAGTTGTTGATAAAACAGGTTTCAGAAACCTTGTAGAACA
>NW_015605673.1:0-539 GCF_001515605.1 Sinocyclocheilus anshuiensis | reverse complement strand
GGCAGATCACACTAACGAAAAATCGGAAATCGGAATCGGCCAAGACCAGGACACAGTTAGACAGAAAGAGGGGCTCTTGGGAGAAAGTCAGGTGTGTCTGTTTGCAACTACTTGATCATATTTTGGGGACAAATTCATACCCATAAGTGAGATAAACCTGACAAAACCTCCTATAACCTAATTTTGGGAATGTCATCATTTCCAAAAACGCCATAAATATAAAGTAAATACAGTTGTTTTTTTTTGTCTGTTTGTTTTTATTGTACAAATGCAGGGTTTTTCTATGAGGTTTAGTGAGTGAGTTAAAGTTCTGTTATAGTAATTATAACTAGCTGTATATAAAAATAATATCAGTCAATGGAATGATGTGTGTGTGTGTGCGTGCGTGTGTGTGTGTGTGAGAGAGTGTGAGTGTCTTTAATAAACAAAAAAATAAAAAAGGCCTGACAGTGGTTATTTGACAAGATGATTTGATAATCAGCAACAAGACTTGTGACTGTTAATGACTGTTCTTTAACACACACACACACACACACACA
>NW_015605672.1:0-539 GCF_001515605.1 Sinocyclocheilus anshuiensis | reverse complement strand
GTTCTTAAAGTCACGATTCTTGTAATTGCGACCCAGTCTCGTATTAAAAATCGTCTGCTTTAGCCATCATCGCAGTTCTTGAAGTGTTCTCTTTGAAGAGCATGTACTTATGTTTAATAAAGTCTTTTTAAACATGGTAATGGTTGTTCCGGAGCCCATTGCCCCGTTTTATTTTTCCTTATCAGACCTTTCTCAGACAAGGTTTTTATATCAGTTCCATTAAAACAAGTCTAGTATGGCACTTAATGTATTTATCAAAGACAAACAGGGTCTGGCGAGTATGTCAGATGGTTGTATAATGTTGTTTCTGTGCTCTCATTAATGTTCTAATTATTTGATATTTCAATCTTTTGACTGTAAAACTGCTAAAGATCCTCCATGTTAATTTGAATGAAATCGACTAAGTTTTGTTCTTGTTTGGCAATCTAGAAACCTGAATGGGGAGTATATTTTTGCTTTATTTTGGGAGGTCCTTGTTAATATTTTCTTGTGTAATAATGAAGGCTTTCGGCTGGTCCCTCAACTTCATAAATCATCAA
>NW_015605671.1:0-539 GCF_001515605.1 Sinocyclocheilus anshuiensis | reverse complement strand
GTAAGTCAGAGTTGTGTTAATATATTTAAAGTTTTGTTTAGAAAAAAATTAAAATAAATATTAGAAGTGCCCTTTTTTCCACTTGAGCCCCTGCCCCTCAAAATGTTTGTGCACGTCCCTGAATCCAAATACACTACAGACAAGGCAGGGGTGTGTGGTACAGTGTGTGGGGGGTGGGGGTAGTGGGCTATTCATACACATGTGAGCACAAACACAAACACACACCCTCCCACCACACACTCGAACACAATCATGAACACATATATCTGCACTCATACAGTATACATGGATACATGCCTATAGTTTTATATGACCTAATAAATAAATAGACTGTAAGCAGTGAAATAAAGGATAAAATCTGAAGACTATTTAATATTTCTGGTTAATAAATCCATTGAAGTGTAAATTATATAATAATTTTAATAAAACATACAAAATAAGGCAGAATCTATATATAGGCCCATAGGCAGAATTGTACCCCTTGGTGCATGACGTCCACTGTAGTGGGCTGATATATTTTCTGTAACAGAAAAAAAAAT
>NW_015605670.1:0-539 GCF_001515605.1 Sinocyclocheilus anshuiensis | reverse complement strand
CTGCAATATCTTTGCCGCTTTGTCATCCGACAGTACACGCGGATAGATTTGATTCAGAAACTGCCTTTACCAAACAAAATGAAAGATTATTTGCAGGAGAAGCACTACTGAACAGACTGTAGTGGGATATGGTAATAAATTGCACTTTTTGTTGAGTGGCGCGTTCTTAAAACAGTTTACATATATGGAGGTCAGGTGATCAGTTACGTAGGTTGATCCGATCTCCCCACAGAAATATGCGGTAAATTTGTTGTTGCTCAGATTCAGTGTTTTACATTTTGCAGGTCTTTTCAGAGCAACGTGGTAAGTCCAGAAACTATTTAGTATTGGGATGCCATGCCTAATACACATATTCGTATTGATTATATGAATGTTTTGCAGTAATGCTAATACAAAGCTTGGATTTGAAGATTGGATGTTGCAATAATGTGCTTCATTCATCAATAGTTTTGCTGTAGTGTAAAGGCCCTTTCACACGGTACGCGGCAGTCGCTAGTGTCTAGTTCATTCTCAATGGGAGACATGCGGAAAGCGGCAAA
>NW_015605669.1:0-537 GCF_001515605.1 Sinocyclocheilus anshuiensis | reverse complement strand
TCTCTCTCACACACACACACACACACACACACACACACACACTTCATGCACAGTTTAGTGATTACACATTTCCAACAAATAAAAAAATTCAGTTTGTGGTTTATCTCACAAATAACCTGTCTATGTCAGATTTAACCCCAAAAAATATATTTAGCAAGAAAATTAATGTTATTTTAGGCTTTTTAGAATTTTTATCCATTGCAACATTGTTTTTATGATAATTAAACATTACAGCCTCATTGATGGTATGTATTTAATCTCAATTAAAAACAGGAAATATCAAATTCAGAACAACAGACAACATGATTTATAAATGCTTTACCATTTAAATATACCATTTTTATTTCATTACAGTAAATTGAATTTGACTGAACATGTTGTTGAGAAAATGGTCACAAAGCACAAATTTGGGGTTAAATGTCACCTGACCTGAGGTTCACTATACTTCAAAATCAATATTGGATGTAAAACTTTAAAACAGACAAATTCACAATATATTTTGCAAAAAAAAAAAAAAAAAAGTTTTTGAACTGTTTT
>NW_015605668.1:0-539 GCF_001515605.1 Sinocyclocheilus anshuiensis | reverse complement strand
GAAGGAGCTCAGTGCATTAGCAGCATAATCGGCTCTGGAAGTTCTGGAAACGAGGAGCATCTCTGGTTTTTAATTACCTTTCTAAATTTAGGGCTGAACACCAATTAAACAGTGAATCCTTTGGGGGTTATTGATGGTGCAATCATGTGGCATGTTCAAATTTGACTTTTTTATTATTTGCACACTAGCAATGTGATTCAGAGCACTGACTATTAGTAGTTCAAGATTAATTTGCATAAACACAATCTTTTGTCTACATTGTTAGCAAAAAGGGAAACTCAATGTTATTGAGACTAAAAAAAGCAATTATTATCCACAATATTTTCTTGTTTTTCACAGTTCTGATTTTAACAGAAAGGACAGGAAAAGGCAGTTAATTCATAACTGTGACGTCACACCCATAAAGGAACATTCAACTGGAGGGCAAAACAAAGCCCGCCGGTTATTTTTACTAACTACTAATGAACTAAGACAGTGATATTAAAGGAATAGTTCACCCAAAAATGAAAATGTGCTGAATATTTACTCACCCTCAGGCC
>NW_015605667.1:0-539 GCF_001515605.1 Sinocyclocheilus anshuiensis | reverse complement strand
TTTAATTTAGGACCCCATGAAATACATTTTTTTCCCCTAAATTATTTTTTTCTGGATTCTGAATGTTTTATGAGTCAATACCAATTTATCAGAATTGTTGGTGTCTAATGAAATGAGTTGATAAAACTAACAGTTTTTGATCATTCTTTTAAAATGTGATGAAATTAAATAAATTTACAACAAAACGCTGCATTTTTATTGTCAAGCAAGATGCTGCACAACAGAACTGTATAAATGACATTTAAAAAATCCTTGGTTGTATGATATTCCTTTTTAAAAAAATGATATTATTATTACTTTGAGAATTCTATTTTACTTGGCTATCCAATAGTAATATATTTCTGTCATAATTTCTTCAAGTTAAACCAGCGGGTTGTCGTGAAGGTCTTTCAGTTTCAGTGTGTGTTTGACGGTGGTTTTTCTCAAATGAAACTGTGTAAAGCTTAAAGTGAGTCTCAGAGCAGCTCTGGAGATGAAGTTCATGTGGTCATGTCCTCATATATGTGACCCTGCAGCACAAAAGCAGTCTTAAGTCGCTG
>NW_015605666.1:0-539 GCF_001515605.1 Sinocyclocheilus anshuiensis | reverse complement strand
TGTATAGTGTTATATATTAAATAACCTTTTTAATAACAGTTAAGACAATTTTCATTAATATTACTATATTAGTATATTTATATCATTAATCTTAGTATTATTATTAATAATTTATATATACTGTATATATATATATATATTATTTTTATTTGTTATCTGCCTAGTGTTATATCTTTTAGCTCGGTTTAAAAAAAAGTAGTCTGGTGCTTTAAATGCTCACACTATTTAAAGAAGGATAGATTTTGATTGGCTGTAAATGTTTTTATCGTTCATCGGCTGCAAACATCATTCTGAAAGTGATTCGAGTTGTTCATCGTTATCAGTTAGTCATTATCGTTATAGTTGTTATAGCTATTGTTATCGTTATATAGCTTCCTTATTCTCATAGAATTTACCGTTATAGATATCGTCCCTGGTGGATCTTACAAGAGCGGTTGTTGAACCAAAGAACCGGTTGGAAATGAAGGAATTAAACCGAAAGTCGAAAGTCAGCTTTTCGGTCACGCCACTGGTAACACATACATACATACAGTGTACAG
>NW_015605665.1:0-532 GCF_001515605.1 Sinocyclocheilus anshuiensis | reverse complement strand
TGTGTGTGTGTGTGTGTGTGTGTGTGTGTGCGCGCGTGCGTGCGTTGAGGAGAGCTTTCGGACAGTCTGCAGATAAAAGTCTTCATTTTAACACACTGCGGGCTGGGGCAAAGTGACACCGCAGAGAAAAAAACATATCTCTAGATATTTTTTCAGCCTTTTGACAATGTGTAAATCTATCTTGTCATGATAGGTGATGTTTCTGCATTTGCTCTGAAATGGCTTAAACAATTATTCTCACTTGACTTAAAAACACTTTTCACTATAGGGATAGGAGGAATGATATTTAATTATAATGACACCTAACAATAAAAAGTAATAAACAGCAATGTAGAATGTACACAGCTGTTTTAAAGTCTCTTTAAACTCATAAATGGTGCATTTATTTGATTTAAAAAATTGTGTAAAAACAGAAACACAGTGAAATATTAGTTCAATTTAAAATATTTTTTTATATAATATAATAATATAATATATTTTTATTTGCATATATTTAAAATGTAATTTATTCCTGTGATCAAAGCTGAATTTT
>NW_015605664.1:0-539 GCF_001515605.1 Sinocyclocheilus anshuiensis | reverse complement strand
GTGTGTGAGAGAGTGTGTGTGTGTGTGAGAGAGAGTGTGTGTGAGAGTGTGAGAGAGTGTGTGTGTGAGTGAGAGTGTGTGTGTGTGTGTGTTTTGAGCCGTCTGCTGTTTATAGTATAACATGTTCTTCTCACCTTCCTTGATGCTTTCTCAGAAAATGGGCATCAATTTCACTACCAGCAACAAAGAAGCGACACACAAGAGCGATGTTCTATTCCTGGCCGTCAAACCGCACATCATCCCGTTCGTTCTGGATGAAATCGGTCCAGATATCGAGGACCGTCACTTGATCGTCTCCTGCGCGGCTGGAGTCACTATCAGCTCTATTGAGAAGGTGCGAGACACGCCACTTAAACATCAGGACGATTGCTTTACTGATGCACACAATGCTTTTAGTGACGTCATTAACAACTCGTTTAGTTCTCTACACACCTGTGGGTTTAAAAAGAATAGTTTACCTGAAAATGTGTGATCCTGATGTGTGTGTCTGTGTCTGTGTGTGTGTGTGATCCTGACGTGTGTGTGTGTGTGTGTGTGTG
>NW_015605663.1:0-539 GCF_001515605.1 Sinocyclocheilus anshuiensis | reverse complement strand
GGGGAAAAGGTGCGAGAGGAACCAACACACAACAGGTCTCACAGTACTTGCAACTTCAACACACTTTATCTATACACAAATGTTTACAATCAAACATAAGCTGGAGACATAAATCTATCTATATGCCTCGTGTTTCCCATCATTCCCTCCTGCCGTGTTTGTGTTGCCGACAATGCATTATTCCCCATCAGCAGCCCCCTTTAAATCACAGCATATGGGGACGGCTTTGTGCTGAGATGCATGAATAAGTGCTCATAAACTGGTGGGAAATTTACAGGTACACTGCTACAGCATGTCAGTAACAATCAGAACAGATGCCTAGCCATAGATATTTTAATGCTGCTTCTGCACTTAACTCTTTATTGCAGTTCATATCTGACTGCTGACTTTGCTCAATGCAGTATTGTAAAGAAAACCAGAGAAGCTTAATATAATTTAAGCATTAACAGGCACATCCTAGTTGCATTTAACTAACAGGAGTGTTGGATAAATAACAAGGCCTCTCACCTGCAGTTGTTGTGAACGGCTCCCTCTTGTGG
>NW_015605662.1:0-539 GCF_001515605.1 Sinocyclocheilus anshuiensis | reverse complement strand
TCCATGACATTCTAATTTATTGAGATGCACCTGTATATAATAAATCCCTACAAATGTAATTGTGTTGCTCAGAAAACCAAATTCCCATTTAGCCGATTGACATTGATATTTACTCACTAGAGACTATTCATATATACGTAACAACGTTTAAATATATAGCAGCAATTAATCCATGACACAAAACAATTTATTAATAATTAAAGCGATAAGGTAAATGAATAAAGATTCCGTGTCTTTGCAACACATTGAATTTCAATCCAGTTTTGGTTAATTTACATTTAAACATTATGCTTTAGTGATGGACCCCGGTAGAGTCACCATATTCACCCAGAGTGTCACTGTTCTCTAGATCTGCCCTGTCAGACATGCGTTCAACCTCACTGCCCGGTCTGTCAGGGTTGGATTAACCATATGGACACTGGGCATGTGTTCAGGGGCACCATGTCCAGGGTGGGTACATCTACATCCATGGGGACATAAATGGCTGCAAAAATGCTTTCAAATATGCATAATGGCTGCTTGTCTTTTTTTTTTTTTTG
>NW_015605661.1:0-539 GCF_001515605.1 Sinocyclocheilus anshuiensis | reverse complement strand
GAATAGATATGAACTTGTGCTTGGAACTCTCCTTTTTGTTAACCACTCATTTTCATCGTGAGATTTAAGTTAGCTCCTTTTTTTTGTTGTTTTAAATCCCTCCCTCAACCAGTCTTGGTTTGGCTCACCCCATCTCCCCTCTCTTTGATCAGTTTTTATTTAAACCTGCATGAACATTGATTTTGAGTGGTTGTTCTCTTGGAGCTGCACCGTCAACAATACCAGTCACCGAAGGAACTCTTTACGTTAAGGGAACAAAACGAAACAAAAAAAAAATGAAACCAATGACAGGTCTCTCACATGTGGTCCTCGTGTGTTGGACTGACTTTAACATCACTGTTATGAGGGATAGTTATATTGTTATATAGTCTGTTATATTGAGTAGGGATTTCATGAGCAATGACAATCGGTGACAGGACAAAAGAGCCTGGGTAGTCTTCCTCAAAAGGCCTCTATTACAAGGTGAACAATACTTGTTAACTCATTTGGTGTAGGCATTGCTTCTTATTCAGTTACTGCCTTAGTTTTTGCTGGACATT
>NW_015605660.1:0-527 GCF_001515605.1 Sinocyclocheilus anshuiensis | reverse complement strand
CATTATTATTTCATGTTGGCTGGGGTGTGTGTGGGAATCTCATTCACCTCCATTACCTGAAGTCTCAGTGGAGCAAACTAATTTCCCACCTGCCCAGCGTCCGGGATCACCTGCATTTAGCCTTGGAATGGAGATTGGAATTATTTCCCCATCTCTCATGTTGTAATTTTTCCCTGTTTGTTCTGTTTCTCCTTTGCACCGAGGCGTTTAATAGCCTATAGCGGTGCGCGTAGACCAAGAACATGTGTTATTAATATCAGAGGGTGCAAAGGACACTGGGTAATTGAGTGTTTGTTGATTATGTGGCGGCTTTTTGCTTATACAAGTTCCCCTATCGCTTTCCTCTTCTTGTTTATGTATATATGTGTATATGTGTGTGTGTGTGGGCCCCAGAGAGCCCGACTCGAGCCCTAGTTCCTGTGATACTGCATCATTACTTAGCAGTGAACAGAGAGCACTTGTTTGGATGTCAATAGCAGGTGAGACGGAGGTGTGTGTGTGTGTGTGTGTGTGTGTGTGTGTGTGTG
>NW_015605659.1:0-539 GCF_001515605.1 Sinocyclocheilus anshuiensis | reverse complement strand
TATTATTTAAAACCCTAATTCGAATCCCTTCGAAGTATTATTAAGAGTGCCTTCAGCAAAACTGTCCGACTCAGAATCACTAAAAACTTTAAATTTGGATAATTTAAACTTTATTTAAGAGCGTTTCAGGTAATGTGTGAGCAATTATTTGTCCCTCCTATTCAGGCTACGTGATCGGTGACGCACAGGAGACTCTCCAGACTCCAGCACGCACAGGGCTCTCCGAGCATTATGATGGAGTGAGCCGAGACTATACTGTCCAGCTTCCAGCAAGAGAAGAGCTCCTCCTCCCTCCCCTGCGATGAGGTAGTTGGTAAGACCGAGCGCTGGTTAATCACTAATTTCTCGAGTCCGCGCGTCGCGTCCTCCGTCTTAAAAGTCCTGTCATGCATGCAACGTCCCCGCCGTTGCGCGCCTGACCTCCTGCGTTTTAAACTACGTATTTTGTTTGTTCATCACCCGGCATGGGAGATCAGACTGAGCCGACCATGGTACAGAAGTCGACATCGTTCAGCATCAAGAGCCTGTTACTCCCATCG
>NW_015605658.1:0-539 GCF_001515605.1 Sinocyclocheilus anshuiensis | reverse complement strand
TTTAAAATATACACTGTGTATGTTTATACTCCTGAAATAAAAGTTAAAAAAGATGTGATGCATTGTTTTGTTAATATGAATCATATTAGAGGCTACAGTCTCTTTAACGGTATGATCAAGTATTTTCCATGTTCTGGTCTTTAACAAGCAAACAAAAAATCACAATAAATTGTAATATCGATTCACAATAGTTATATAATCGTAATACTCAATTATCGCAATATATATTAAATCGGCACACAAGTATCGGAAAAGTATTGAATCGGCAGATTACCGTATCGTCCCAGCCCTAGTGCACACACTGCAGCACATCATCAAAACAACACAGGACTACAGCAAAATTTCATCTCTCACAGTTATTTTTACTGCTTTAAATAAGTTTTTACTCCTAAATATACTTTTATTTTTTTACATTAACAATATTATCAATCACAAATAGACTGGACACTATATAAACAATATTAAAACTATAAGCAAAATACTTTTTTATTTCTTTATTATTATTATTATTGCATTTCACTTCTGCTCTAGGAACTTCT
>NW_015605657.1:0-539 GCF_001515605.1 Sinocyclocheilus anshuiensis | reverse complement strand
GAGAGGGTCAGAGCCGTGGCATAGCAGCTGTGGTGCTCATTTGGGAAACATAAATTTGAGTATGGCTCCTCGCCATCATTTCCTGTATTTTCCGCACTATTTCAACATTATTGTTAATAAAATATGACAAAAATAAAATATATACACCAGAAGAACAACAAATCAACAACCGGAGAGGGAGCTGTTATGTTAATGTTTTATTGGAACAGTGAGAGGTGGTTTATTAAACTCCACAGTGCATTGAAATGTCTCAGCTGTAAATTGGTGTGATTATTCTGTTTGTCACAGTTGTTAAGGAATAATTGAAGAGCCCATCCAAATTTCTCATTTCATATCTATCAATGTGACTCTCAAGTAGGCAAGAGCATGTTTTGAATTGTGGCCTTTGAGAGTATCTTTAGGATATTATTGATGTTTTTAAGCACTCTTCTTCTTTTTCTCTCCCTGCATCAACCTCATTTGAATTCTTGGTGTAAACGGAGGATTAAAAACACTATTATTGTTTGATGCATCCTGCTTGACTCACTATTTTCTCACAT
>NW_015605656.1:0-539 GCF_001515605.1 Sinocyclocheilus anshuiensis | reverse complement strand
AGGATTAAGTCTTCCATTCTCAGATGAGCAGATATATGGCACCATTGCACAAATCACTGGTGATAATCTAGGCATGCATTAAATTCTTGGTTTTAATGAGTAATTTAGTAGCCATCATTTATGTTGCCTTTGTTTAATTGAAAAGAATGATTCTCAAACAGTATACAGTGAGGATGATCCTAAGGTGGTCCTTCGTGGACAAGAAATCTTTGAAATGCATTGCAAGTCTTTCCAGGAAAACCCACAATTAAGGTCACTGTATGGTTTGAAAAAAAATTCCACAATTAATACACTGAAGTACTTTCATGTTAGCAATAACTACTCATTCGATATAATGCATGACCTTCTTGAGGGCGTGGCTCAATGTGAAATCAAATTGCTTTTTAGACATCTCACACAAAACTTTATATCTGAAGAGGATTTACTTTCAAGGATTTATTATTTTGATTATGGATTTTTAGAACGTAAAAATCATCCCACAAAGGTTATTTTGGATAGTGCTGGTAATAGCATTGGTTTAAATTCCATTCAGACATTAT
>NW_015605655.1:0-539 GCF_001515605.1 Sinocyclocheilus anshuiensis | reverse complement strand
CCCTCCCTCTCTGACGCTTTCCGCGCTTCCCCTGCCCCGACCCCCGCCGGTCAGATCGTGTCTCCCCCGAGCATGCCATTATCACCCGGAAAAGGGTGTGTATGTACTTTTTAGTACAGTGTTTAATGGGAGCAAATGGGACAATGAAAATCTTAGGATTTAGTGTTAGGATTCCATCCCACCAATTTGTCAAAGCAAGGCTTCATAGTGTTGCATAAGCACATGTCTACATGTAGTAGGTAATTAAACGGCCCTTCTGTGCTGCCCACATTGATTCTTCGATTGTTTTTGTTGCAGACTCTCTTTTTACTCGGGACACTCCTCATTCTCCATGTACTGTATGCTGTTCTTGGCGGTAAGTGTCTTTTATTTATGTTTTAACCCATTTGTTAAGAGGGTAGTCCACCAGAAATACAGTATTGTCATCATTTTACTTACCCTCATGTGATTCCAAACCTGTATGACTTGCTTTCCTCTGTGGAACATAAAAGAAGACTGTAACACTTTAGTATAGGGACCAATTCTCACTATTAACTAGT
>NW_015605654.1:0-539 GCF_001515605.1 Sinocyclocheilus anshuiensis | reverse complement strand
GTAACACTCCAAAGACAAAGGAAAAATTGAAATCGCATCATATGAGCCCTTTAAAGAAGATATTGTGAATTCCCAAGTTTCCCCAGAATTGAGGCAGCTTTCCTTAGAAGGTTATTAGAAATGTTATTTTACAGACTTATTATCCAAACCCAATTAGACGGGAATACGTGTTTAAAGATTGGGATACAGTTGAAAAAAAAAAAAAAGTGTCTTTCCCCCTGCCTCCGTCAGCTAAAGAGGTGAGTTTCAAGATTCTAAATGAGATTTACCCTACTAACGAATTTTTAAGATTGAAATATAATTTTGATGTAAATAATTGTGTTTTTTTGTGAAACAAGTATTGAAGCATTAGATCACGTTTTCTTTTTGTGTGATACGGTACAACCTCTTTGGAGAGAGATGCAAAACTGGTTATGTTCCAGGGATGTTGAATTCTCACATCTCAATGTGAAGGTAGTCAGGTTTGGTATCTTTTTGAAAACAAAGATTTTGAATTGGTTATTAATTTCCTGTTATGTTTTGGGGAGTTTTTTTTATTT
>NW_015605653.1:0-539 GCF_001515605.1 Sinocyclocheilus anshuiensis | reverse complement strand
AACTGTAACGGAATACATTTTAAAAGTAACCCTCCCAACCCTGGCCATTACATGTAACTAGTTACTCCCCAACACTGCTGGTAGACAATACTTCTATGCAGTCACTTTGGATTAGTTTTTCATTTTGGAAAGTGTTTGCTAAATGATTAAATGTAAATGTATCAGTATCATTGTAGTTTAATGATGCAGTACCACAGTATATATCGTAATAAGTACTATGGCACATATAGGCCTATCAAACCTCGCTATTACGATCTGAGACAATCAATGTATCGTTATGTATTATAAAATATATTATGAAATGACGATCCTTCTTTCTGACATTTCTCTCTCTTTGTTTCATAAGGTATGAGAGTGTTGCTTCAAGAAATAAATAAGTTGGGTATTCCTTTGCAAAACTCAGCCAATGAGAAGCATGAAATGTTATTTAGTTCTCACGACTGGCGTATGAAGTTGGAGCCCTGTACTTTTCAGCCTTGTGTTGAAGCTATTGATTCTCTGGATTCAGGAAGCTCATCTCAGGAGGAGCAACTATGAGT
>NW_015605652.1:0-539 GCF_001515605.1 Sinocyclocheilus anshuiensis | reverse complement strand
GGGGACAAAAGGGGGTGGGGGGTGGGAAGGGTATCCAGTTTTCTGTAGGAAAAGAAGAAGGAAAACTACAAATCTAAAAATCCTATGTCTATGACTTTCTTATACGTGTATCCACAATTTTATATCTTTAAATTAATGTACAATAATTTTCTGCACACTTGTAACTCGTTGCTACATTATTTAGAAGACCTTATCCTTCACTTATGTTGAAGTCAGATAATGTAATGTAAAGGATTCTTTACTCGTGTAATTTAAAATCTGAAAATAATAATAATAATAATTATATCAGTTAACTTTCCAAATCAGTCTTTGTAATCCTCAATGTGAAATTAGATAATGGAAGTGACTCACCTGTTTAAGGATGCCAGCTGCCATTTCATGACCACAGTCAAAGATCACATGGAACTCTTTTCCTCGTTTCATTTCTTTAAGAAGGGGCTTGGCATCTTTTGTTTCTGCTGGTAGCTGCCGGATTTTTAATCGGATGTTGTAACGAGATGGAGCCTTGATGAGCTCCTGTAATCGAATCAGACCTAAGT
>NW_015605651.1:0-539 GCF_001515605.1 Sinocyclocheilus anshuiensis | reverse complement strand
GCTTATTTATTCAGCTTTCAGATGTATAAATCTCAATTTCAAAAAGTTTTGTGGTCTAGGGTCTCACATATGGCTTCAGTGAACTTGGAATAAAGTACACATGTCATGTGGGTGGCTTTTATGGTGCTTTTTTGTCTTTTGGAGCTTGACTGCTTCAATCTTATAATTCACTTGTTTTTTTTTTTGTGGCTTCAACAAAAGAAAGTCAGTCAAACAGGTTTGATGGTGGCGAGCAGCGTTTAGGTGCATATTTTTTAAAATATCACAGTTATCATCAATACTAGTATACTGCGACACCCCTGATGTGCACATTCGCTCTGCAAAATGTCTTCTCTTATCAAATGAGGTATCATTAAAATCCAAATTATCAGCTCTCAGTGGCTGTTTGGGTTTGACTAGATGCCATTATGCATAGACATTATTGCTTTTGGAACTTGTTTAATCAGTTAGACTTTATGTATTTAGATGCCATGGTTAGTATGATGTAAAATGTGAAGAAAACTTGTAACGGCTTCAAAGACTTTTTTGGATTATGTCCA
>NW_015605650.1:0-539 GCF_001515605.1 Sinocyclocheilus anshuiensis | reverse complement strand
AATGCATGAAATAGAATTAACGCCCCCCTAAAAATGAAGTGCATTTAACTTAAATACAAACTGATATAGGTGACTTTTTAAAAAGAGATGTCATATTTAATTCTACTTACATTCAAATTTAATTTGCAGATCTGCATTGTGTTTGCTACTTTAATTCAAATTCAGGAATTTGAATTAAAAAGCATTCTCATTCGAATATGAATGGTGCAAGTCACATGAAAAGGCCTAGAGCTGGACTTCATTTTCTTCATTTTCACATTGAGCCTTGTGAGTTCTACCTTTCATTTTTCAACAGGTTGCCTTTTTCAGCAAAATTGAAATACTGTCTGTTACCTTGTACTCAAAATATCTGTTCAAACTAGAAACAGGCCAAGAAGTATCCTAATGAATTCATTCACAAGCAGATAATATAGATTCCCTAAATGCCGATAATAGTAAATAATTGTGCTGAAAATTACGGCAGCAGCTGCGGCGATCGGTTCCTCCTGTAGAGTGACTCGAGAGAGGAAATTCACCAGAGAGTAATTGGAGCATGAATT
>NW_015605649.1:0-539 GCF_001515605.1 Sinocyclocheilus anshuiensis | reverse complement strand
ATATTTCAGTTTCTACTTTGACAATGTAAATCCTACACTGTAAAAAATATTTTTTGAAATTTAAATGAAACATATTACTTAAGTACATTTTACAAGAAAACACAAAATGAAATATTTAAAGTGTTATTTGTAGCTTCTTTGTAACTCTTTGTGAAATTAACCATCAAAATTGTTTCAAAATTAATTTTTTAAGTTGTAAATGAAACATTATTATTGAAGTGATTATTGAAGTGTTTTGCAAGAAAAAAATGTCATGTTTCATTCAGTGTTATTTGCAGGTTTTTTGTAATTGTTTGTGAAATGTATTAGCGATTACTAAGATTGATAGTAAATCCTACATTGTAAAAATAAATAAATAAATACATTTTGAAGCTGTAAATAAAACAAAATTATTGGAGTACGTTTGACAAGAATTTATAGATTCTTTGTTATTATTTGTGAAATTTACTAGCAATTTCTAAGTCAAAATTGTTTCAAAGTAAATACTACACTGTAAAAAAAAAAATGAAGCTGTATATAAAACAAAGATTATTGAAGTA
>NW_015605648.1:0-539 GCF_001515605.1 Sinocyclocheilus anshuiensis | reverse complement strand
GTGATCCCGAAATCCAGCAGCTCTTGCGTGTATGATCTCCTTACCCCGCTCATCTCTGTTTCACTGGCTTGATTCAGGTTCATCTGGGACTTTGTACTCTTGGGTAGGCCTAGGAAAAGAAACCTTATGGTTAGCCAGGAATAGAAAATGAAAGTCTAAAACAATTTATGGCACTAAACCAATACATTTACACAGTGTATTAGATCAGCATGCTTTCAAGATGGAGATTTCAGCTTTGTCTATCAATCTACTAAAGATCATAGATTCGCACATGCTCTGACACACTGAGCTGTGGCGATCAACTGGCACATTACAGCACAAATGAAGCAGGTTACCATCTCAAAACACCATTTAACTGAAATAAAATAAAATATAAACAGAATTCTAAAATATATATAAAAAAATAACTTAAACTCACTTGAAAAATCTTCTGAGATGTGTTGCTTTGGAATATAGGTTTAATAAAAAAATGTTTACATTTTTTATATATTTAATTTTATTTCAGCTAGTTGCAAAGGCAACATTTCTCATTTTCATTT
>NW_015605647.1:0-539 GCF_001515605.1 Sinocyclocheilus anshuiensis | reverse complement strand
ATTAGTATTTGTGTTGAATAATAGAGACATCTGAGCCCATGTTTATTTGTGTAGTGCATTTCTCACATACCAGCAGTTTCAGTTTCACTTTAAATAAATTATTTTTGGCTTGGCATTTATGATAAATGTTGCACATAATAAATGATACTATTATTTACGTTTGTTTCACACTTTTTGCAATTTCTACTCTATTTTTCATTCCGAGTACATTAAATGTTAAGGATTTGCTTTCGAGAGTGAGAGGAATTAAACACATTTACTATAATGTGTGCAACCCTTTCATTTATCGGTATTTAAATTATTTCTGAATTGTAATGATAAAATATGTCTTGTACACCAATGCAATTTTTTTAATGCGACTGTTTTTCTCTCCAATAATGCAATTCTGACCCGGTGTGAAAAATGTTACTTATGCACTACTCAGATGATGCTCTTAATTAACAGGAAAAGCGTTTTGAATGATGGACGCTTCTTGCTTCTTTTAGGAACGAGACTGCTAAAACTAAATGTCATTATGGACACAGCTATGATGTCTAACG
>NW_015605646.1:0-538 GCF_001515605.1 Sinocyclocheilus anshuiensis | reverse complement strand
GGAGGGCTCAGGCGAGACGCCCTACTGGGGGTAGTTGTTCTGTTGCCGGCGTTTGGCAGACCTCAACTTCTCAAAGCGCGACTCCATCTCTTCGAGAACCTTAGGGGTGTACCGTACCACCAGCTTCACTGTACCCTGAGCAGCCTTCAACAGCTCCACAGCTTTCTCATGGTGCTCTCCTTCTACACTCTGAAAGACAGAAAAAGTTTACATGCACTTTTAAGAGTTCAATTACAGCTGAAAAAAACAATACTTCTTTTTTTACCAACTGAAATCACAAGTCCGGTTTTTGCGATCGGTCCTAGATAATGTGACAGCTTGACTTCATTCAGCATGTATATGCATCAATTAGATTTCAATTTTATAAGTCTGTAAACATTCTTCTCACATTACAAATTATTCTATGAATCTATTATTAAATAGACTTAAATTATCCATTTAAATAAAAATTATCATAAAATGTATTATGAAATATTATCAATTATCTGTGCCTGTTAAAGGGATAGTTCACCCAAGAATGAAAATTCTGTCATTAATT
>NW_015605645.1:0-538 GCF_001515605.1 Sinocyclocheilus anshuiensis | reverse complement strand
GGGGATTGATCTGAACCGGAACTTTCCAGATCTTGATCGCATCGTATACATGAATGAAAGAGAGGGTGGATCTAACAACCATCTCCTGATAAACATGAAGAAAGCTGTGGATGAAAACACCAAGGTGAGAGAGGGTTTGATCGGCTATTTGTTAAATGTTGTAGCATGGTATTAGTAGTGCTACATATCTTGGAGCATCAGTTTTTGAGCTGGTGAAATGATTTTTTGATCTGTGTGTTACAGCTGGCACCAGAAACAAAGGCTGTCATTCACTGGATTATGGATATTCCATTTGTCTTGTCAGCCAATCTGCATGGAGGAGACGTGGTGGCCAATTACCCATATGATGAGACACGCAGTGGTGAGAAACACACACACACACACAAATGTTTATATGCAGTATATACAGTACTATTAGAGATAAAATTTAAATATAATATAATATAATGTAATAATATAATACAGTATGATTTTCTTTAAGAGAAATTAATACTTCATAAATTCAGAAACATTACATTTACATTGTTACAAAAGATTT
>NW_015605644.1:0-536 GCF_001515605.1 Sinocyclocheilus anshuiensis | reverse complement strand
CGTGCGTGCGTGCGTGCGTGAGTGAGTGAGTGAGTGAGTGAGTGAATGTGAGAGAGTGTGTGTGTGTGTGTGTGTGTGTGATTCAGGTGGTGTGATCAAGATTTGTGTCCAGTGGTCAGTCGAGACGCCACTGGTTGTTATGATCCACAGACAGCAGCGTTGGACACGGCTCTGGTGTACGGCGGCCTGAAGCCCTGTGAAAACACACACACACACACACGTGCACGTTTGCTGAGGTAAATCATGATGTCTGCCGTTATATTGATTGTGACGCTCTGCTGAGGCGTTTGATTGTAGTCAGTTTCACTTTCATGTCAGGAGTTCATCACAAATATGAAAGCATTTTTCTTAAAGATGTCTGAATAGTCTGTTTGTGAACGTGACTGCTGACTTATTTCTGCTGAATCATTTACTACCCAGTGCTGCCAAAATTGTGGTTATTCTTTAAGCTTGTTAAGATGATGAGACAAAATAAGCCCAGTATTCTACAGATATGAAGGACAGTGATATGATTGATCTGGACGTGTGTGTGTGTG
>NW_015605643.1:0-538 GCF_001515605.1 Sinocyclocheilus anshuiensis | reverse complement strand
TGGGAAAGACAAACAAGCTTTTTTGCTCAGACATATAACAGTGAGGTAAGGAGGATGAGAAGACTTCTTATAATAACATTATTCAGCACAACTTGAAAAAACCTGATTCCATTCATCTTACTCTGACCTGCTCTTACATGCAAGTGAAGCTAAATATAGAGTGTAATGTTAAAATGGCAACTTAAATATTAAATGCTTTGACCCAAATGATAGGAAGCTGTGTTGATGTAGATGCATGGTGCTCTATATAAGAGCTAGTGAGGGAGACGGATCCCATTATCACATGACAGGCCACAAAAATGATTCTACCATTAAAATGCACAATATTGTCTAAAGCGTTAATCATTTACACATGAACAACTTTATAGGCGTACATGGTATTAAAGGAATAGTTCACCCAAAAATTTAAGTTTTGCTGAAAATGAACTCAATCTAAGATATAGAAGGGTTTGTTTCTTCATAGCAACAGATTTGGAGAAATGTAGCATTGCAACACTGTCTCAGCAGTGAATGGGTGCCGTCAGAATGAGAGCCCAAA
>NW_015605642.1:0-538 GCF_001515605.1 Sinocyclocheilus anshuiensis | reverse complement strand
GAATGAGAACCGTGGTGTGACCACTGTGTCCTGGCTACGGGATGTGACCGTAGAGGTGTACAACCACCGTGTCACACTTCCCAAAGGGACTCTGGGAACTGTGCAGGTCAGCTTTCTTCATGTTTCAGTCCTTTAAATTTGAAGCTGTTACTCCTACTAAACTGACCAACTGTGCAATCGGTATGAATAGCAGCCTAGTAGATTAAATTGTTCTTGCAGGACACAGGCAATATAACCTTTCTCAATGTCTTTCACTTTGTGTTTCTGTTGTTACAGGTGGATGGCTTGATAAAGACTCTCCCTGTTCAACTTCAACTAGGTGCTGTCAAGGTATACCAATCTGGCGTTGCTGTCGCTTTGGAAACAGACTTTGGTCTTTTGGTGACCTATGACGGATTGCACTACGCTTCCATCTCCCTCCCCAGCTCTTATTTCAACAACACTTGTGGTCTATGTGGTAACTACAACGATGACCCCGCAGATGACCCCGTGCTGCCAGATGGCTCTTTGGCAGAGAGCGTAGTGGAACTGGGTGGTA
>NW_015605641.1:0-538 GCF_001515605.1 Sinocyclocheilus anshuiensis | reverse complement strand
GCAGTATATGTAATATGTATATAGTAATGTATATGTAGATGTATATAATAAATACATTCACAATTACTAGAATCATAATTACTTATATAATTTATATTATTTTACAATAATATCCCTAATATAATTCATTTATATATAAACTTATATTTATAATATATAATAACAATATTTTATATTTATTTTATATTTACAATATATAAATATAAAATAACATCTACAATACACTTACATATATTTGATATCAATTCTATAATAATCAATTAATACAAATGTTAATATAATAATGTTCTCCAATCCGCTCGTATACCTTGCCTTGTGAGATAAATGTACTTGCACAAGAGCTCTTGTTAGGCTATTTATTGAAGCATATCACATATTGTGATTGTGATGTGGCGCTCAGGAGAGCCGCAGTCGGGATGATAGCGAGAGCTGGGCTCTGCATTCAAATGAGAGCGGGATTGTTACTCCTGATTGGTTTTACAAAACTCTCTCGAAGTCAAATCCTGGAAACACTTTGGCTGAGAGGCTCTGTTAGGAG
>NW_015605640.1:0-538 GCF_001515605.1 Sinocyclocheilus anshuiensis | reverse complement strand
CAGAAGCCTGGGGAGGCAGCCCACTCCTAAACCCATCTGGCTTAATACAAGAAGGAACATTCCCCATAAACACTGTAGGTGCTGAAACACCCTGGGAGAGAAAGCTTGCAAGCATCTCTCCACAGAGTATTAAAATATATTCACACCCAGCAAGGCTCTCCACACACAAGAACATGCATATTACAGAGGCACGGCCAAACTGAATATAGCACCGCCCACGATCTCACAGGATCAGGCTGAAACGATTCGTGCTGAGACTTCATCATCATAAAAACCCAATAGTATCTGCAGCATCTGACAACCCGTTTAGAGAGTGTGTGCGGATCACGCAGATCAAAGTGATCAACGCGAGCTGGGATAAACTCTGCCACAGCAATGGCGAACCGGGCCGCGAGACACAAATGCTTCGTCCTGCATCCCTCGGGAATAGGAACAAACCCGAGCAGAGCCTAGACATCGTGACTCATCACGATGAGCGCGTAACTCTGAACGTGCGTGCTCTTCGCCGAGACAAACGCGAAAGCAGAATATGCCCTCA
>NW_015605639.1:0-538 GCF_001515605.1 Sinocyclocheilus anshuiensis | reverse complement strand
CTGCAACTACTTCAAGTATATATTTTTTATTATTTTGGAAAAAAAACTTTTGTGAATATTTCATGACATAAATTTTAGTGTGTGATGCATTTACATTTGCAGTCATATTTAGATTTTTTTTGCCTTTTTTTTTGCCTTCAAATTGTTTATGTGGAAACCTGTGGCACCTGCTAGATAGTGCCGTGGACCAGAGTAAAAAAACGTGTAATGCCAAGCTCATACAGTAATAGAGGTTGACCGATACCTAAAGGACACTAACATACCAAGAACCCATGCTTGAATACTGGAAAGAACAAAAACATGTTGTTTCCCCATCTATATCTTATGGCACTACAGTTTTTGTGTACACCAGCCTCCTCTGTACCTTGTGAGAGAGTGTTCTCAAAGGCAGGAGAAGTATTGTGCAAGAGGAGAAATAGGATCTGCCCTAACAGTGTCAAAAATGATTTATTTCTCAATAAAAACCAGTAAAATAGCCCTTTTTTTGTGCCCCCATTCTTCTTCACCCAGTTACACAAGCACATTTAATAACCACATA
>NW_015605638.1:0-538 GCF_001515605.1 Sinocyclocheilus anshuiensis | reverse complement strand
ATGTAACTGAGAGGCAGAAAACTGTCCCGTCACAGACCCTGAACCCCTAGCGACATCGGGGAACATTTCCATTGAATGATTGGCGAGTTGATGGCCTGAACTTAAACGGGGCACCTCTCTTCTCGAAGACAGTCCAAGTCGGGAATCCTGCTGTGGTGGCCTGTAAGACTGCCCCTTTCTATGCTGCTGCAAAGTTGAGCTAGTGCAGGGTAGCTCACGCTATGCCCAATATGCTGGGAAGAAGACTCAGCTGCCCTTACTCTGTGCTCAAGGGCCTCCTGAGCAGCTGGACCGAAGATTTGACCAGATTTGAGAGTGTGCAGAAGAAGTCTCCTCCAAGGGTATGTAACAGTCCTGCTCATCCGTAACCAGTGAATCTGAAGCCGCCAAAGACAATGTGTCCAGGTCCTCCCTAGGACAATCGGCCGTTGGTACAACCTTGGGCAACATGTAGTTAACCTGTTAACCCGCACCCGGACGCCGACGCACTGAACACTCTTTGTTTGCACGTGTCAATGTTTACAAATAGATTAAATGA
>NW_015605637.1:0-538 GCF_001515605.1 Sinocyclocheilus anshuiensis | reverse complement strand
TGCAGGATTGTAACATTACGGGGAGTAAATTATTATTATTATTATTATTATGGACGATCTAATCATTGAATATAATAATAATAATTTTATATTCATTTGCGTAAGCCACGTGACACGTTCATTCAGGCCTAGTATTCGTGCACCGAAAGTGAAAGTGATGTGACAAAATAATAAGAAAGCGCATTTGAAACGCATGTTAATACCAGTTGTAAACAGGAAAGCTGATCATTTGTGATCGGATCACCGAAAACTCTCTCGTTGCAGCTTCTCTTGCACCTGAATGAATAGCCTTTAATTAGTTTAATTTTCCAAATATATGCGGGAGAGGTGGGATAGAGCATTGAAATAGTACATACACTTAGTTAAAGTAGCATAAAATCATGTTATTGTTTTTTTGTTGTTTTTTTTATTTTTTCCTTAGCCACTCCCTATAGTCAAGGCTGATCATGCACATCTCTTCACTGACCATCTGATGTGATTCCACACAAAACTTAATTCAGACTCACTGACCCCAACAACTTCTTGCAACACATTCAAA
>NW_015605636.1:0-537 GCF_001515605.1 Sinocyclocheilus anshuiensis | reverse complement strand
GTGATGACTGGTTGACGTGTCCATCTCTTCCTCGTTGACGTTTTCGATCTGAGAGATGGGGCTACACAGGATTCCTTCCTCTTCCTGTTTGGCCAGCTTGTCTGCCACCATCTGAATGGCCTCAACCCACTCATCCCTGGTTACCAGGAAAACAAAAGTGCAATCAGTTGTGATAAAGCGATATATCGGCCAGGCAAAAAGTGCTGGCAAAATGAGTAGGGATAATTTTGAGCTGCGGGCAAAAAAAGTGAAAAATGTCGAATTTGAGATTTTCACAAAAATTCGTTCAATAAGCCCTTATCTAGTGATCTCAGTGCTCCAAATAGTAATTAAACATCTAAAAGTATCTTTTTTCTGAGTACACATATACAGATTTATACAGTAGGCTAAATACATTTAAGCATTCACACAAACATAATCGGTTATATCTTAAGTGAACGTTTGGGGAAAACAGTTGGATGTGTAAGATTATATTAGATCTGTGCATTACACTATGTCTTAAAGGGGTCATATGATGCGATTTCAAGTTTTCCTTTC
>NW_015605635.1:0-538 GCF_001515605.1 Sinocyclocheilus anshuiensis | reverse complement strand
TTTTACGATTCACTTTATTCACACATTTTTTTTATTTAAATTTGACAACATTCACGACAGATTTGATCACTTATCAACACATAAAATATTAAAATATTATTACATTATTGAACATTTATGTTATGATACTAACCATACATTCAATAATATTATCATGCTGTTGGGAGCTTATCAGTCAGAAAAACTCGACCACTTTTGAACGTTTTGTGTTGTTTTATACGTCCTTATTACGAGAAAAAAATATGTATTTTAACGAGAAAAGATGTCGTTGTAACGAGATAATTATGTCGTATTAACAACATAACATCTCGATATTACGACATAACTGAGTGGGGGACAATATGTGTGTGGCAGCAATGCGTCACCATAGTTTTATACACTAAACAGTTTTTATACAGTCTATGCTATAAACACTGGAGCCGCGGCGTGGCCCGAATGACGTCACACGCACGTAACACGCGTCGGCTCGGAGAGGCAAATTAAAAGTCCACTTACTACACCGAAACAGAAGGTGTTGCTAGTAGCGACACATTTTTTT
>NW_015605634.1:0-538 GCF_001515605.1 Sinocyclocheilus anshuiensis | reverse complement strand
TTGTCACGCACCAGCTGCAGGCAAGAGGCTATGAATGCATGTGATGTACCGCATAGACACAGCACAGACTGGGACAGGAGACATTGTGCTCATCCACCAAGCTTCACTGAGATTATATACGTTTGTGAATTGAATACGGTTCATCCGAGAGGCCGTGCTGTATTGCAAAGGCCATTGTTAGGCAGTTCCTATATTGATAACACAGCATGGCTTTAAATTCCTTTTTGTGCTTCTAAAATATTTTGAAAATAATAAAAATTTAGGCCAATACCAATAAGTCGAATACACATTTATTGTTATATGTTTATTTCTTTGCATAGCTGTTATTTTAATATTAAGCTTTTATTTTTATATTTTCAAGGTTTTTTTTTTCAAGTTTTAGTAACTTTTTTATGTGTTTTTGTCTTTTTTTATCTTTTTTTCGATTTAGCTTAATTTAAGCTAATTAATTTTTTTAAATTAATATTTCAGTTTAGTAATGCTAGTACTTCAGCTTAAACTTAATTTATTTTGGTTAGTTGCCAAGGCATTAGGCATA
>NW_015605633.1:0-538 GCF_001515605.1 Sinocyclocheilus anshuiensis | reverse complement strand
GAGGGGACTCGGTGCTCAAGGTGACCACTGCTCGATGGATCTTGATGTCTCCCTCCAGGATACTCCTGACCAGAGCGTGGTACCACTCCATAACGCGTCTGGGGCTGTGATCTCTGGACCTGTTCGTTTGTAGGATCATGTTGAGGAAGTTTGTGGCGTGAAGGACCGTGTCCAGGACGCTGCGCATGGAGTGATGCGCGTCTCCGCGCGTCCTTCCCCGCAACACCGCCAGCTCATATCTCTTGGAGCAGTTGCCGTGTTTTAAGGTGGAGGAATCCCCCGTGTGCAGAAACGCACTCACCACTCGGGGTACCTGTTCCTCGATCTTCTGCGCTAAACCCGAATGGGGCTTCCGGAGGTGCGCTTGCTGGTTGCTGTGCGTATTATAAATGGGCAGCTTTGCTTTTAGGTCCCGATCATGCTCCACATATCTATAATTTGATCCTATAACAAATCCCACTTGCAAGAGTAACGATATCCGGATTATGGCCATATCCTTCAATCCCGCTCTTTTACTTTACCAGCTTCAGTTCACCAA
>NW_015605632.1:0-538 GCF_001515605.1 Sinocyclocheilus anshuiensis | reverse complement strand
TCTGTTTTTGCAAATAAACTCTTCATATATTGTATTTCAACAACTGACTGCTTCTTTTGACATTAGGGGGTGTGACGGAGTGTTTAAAGACTGCATACTCCTGTTTTATGAAGGCATGTAACAGCAAAGGGAAGAAGTCAGTGGATGCTTGTCACAACATAGCTCTGCTTGCCCATGACGGGCGAGCCATGGAGGGCGGAGTAGATGCGAAGGTGGCTCAGCAGTACTACGAGAAGGCTTGTGAGGGAGGCTTCGCCCCCAGCTGTTTCAACCTGAGCACTCTTTTAATCCAGGGATCTCCAGGGCTGGACAAAAACATGCCGCTGGCTCTAAAGTACGCCCTGCGAGCCTGCGAGCTGGGACACGTATGGGGCTGCGCCAATGCCAGTCGCATGTACAAACTGGGTGATGGGACAGATAAGGATGATCAGAAAGCAGAGGAGCTGAAGAACAAGGCCAGAGAACTCCACGGACAGCAGAAAGAACGCCAACTAAAATTTGGGGAGTGAGATATCATGCATAACAGTTCACTTTTCCC
>NW_015605631.1:0-538 GCF_001515605.1 Sinocyclocheilus anshuiensis | reverse complement strand
CAACTTGCTCTGCTTTGACTGACGTCACCAGAAACCACAGTCTAATCAATTCCTGATTGGTAAAACCAAATCTTGCCCTGAATGTATTCCTGTATGAATATCTTGTTTGTCACATTATGGAAGGAAAACACTGCAAATGCCATTTCATGTTTTTATGCCTACAATTAATGCACAGGAGCTTTATACCCGGGTGCATGATGGCCATCTGTCTGCAGTAGGAAAGAGCACAGCTGCTTCTTCACTATTTCATTAATGCTATAGCCCACCACGTCTCTTCTTATATGGTGAAGGCAGCGTCCACAGAGGATATACCAAAGGCTTCACCTGACCACTGAGAGAAAACAAGAGCTAGATGCCAGAAATGATGCATCATTATTACTGCAAAAACTAATTTCTTTGCCACCAAACGTGGGTATTATTAACCCTATAAACTACTGTATCATATTTGATATGCACATTTCTAAAGCCTCTAAATGATCAAAACTTGCATTTGTAGCAAGTAAAAGGTCTTTTAGTATAATTGTACAAACGTCCACCT
>NW_015605630.1:0-538 GCF_001515605.1 Sinocyclocheilus anshuiensis | reverse complement strand
ACAAGTTTGGACTTGCTGTTGCTGAGCAGGAAGTGGGGGTTGGTGAAAGTTAAGAGGGGTACATGAGCATCTGGAGGGAAAAACTCCACAACTCTATTCCATTTTTTCTTCTTTCGCTCCACTCAGAGACTAAAACGTCCCAGAAAATGTGTCTTAATGTGCAGACGTCATAAACGACTGCTATTGCTCTCCACAGGAGCTGAGGCCCATGTTTGGTTTGCAGTAGCTCATGTCCAGAGAACGAGGGAACATGCTGAATTATTTTCCCTAGCGTACACGTAGCACTTTGAGACGCTCCCGGCAGAATGCTTAGAAGCTGACGCTAGATTCACCGCAGCAGTGCGAGAAACTGCCCCGTTGGCATGATGTCACTCACCTGCATGCTAAAGAGAGACATTGAAAGGGGAAAAAGGAGTAGAACCCATAATTTAGATGCTAAGCCCCGCCCCTTATGAACACCCAGATTGGGATCTCGCTTATTTTAAGTTTTTGATCTCACTAGAATTTCTCACGGAGATATCACAGTAAGTGAATGGAG
>NW_015605629.1:0-538 GCF_001515605.1 Sinocyclocheilus anshuiensis | reverse complement strand
TCCAGTCCTGTGTCCTCTTTATGTGTGCAGTCAGTAACAGTCCAGCCGCTGAAGCTGCAATCAGACAATGAGCTCTCCAAGCCTTCGCTTTGTCATCTTCAGCCACTGACAGAAGATTTAAAGACTGAGAAATATTCATGAAAAACTCCTCAGAAAATGCTTTAATGCCATCAATAAAATGTGTTTAACCTCAGCTAACTCTGCAATTGTTGCTGCAACAGACATGTTTAGTTGTGAAATTCCAGTTGATCATCCCTAGAGGAAGATACTGCAGTTGTTTTGACTGAGTTTGGCATGCAAACCTTTAATAAATTAATTTAAAATGCATAGTTTTCCATCTCAATTTCAAAAGTTGTGTCTTGTTAATTGGGCCTAGAAGAGCATTTCTATGCAGGTTTTACTCTCATTTGTAAATCAAGATGCATGCTATTGAATTGAATTCAAATCTGTTAATAAATTAATTTAAAATAGATAGCCTACAGTCTTCTATTTAAACTTCAAAAGGTGTGTCTTGTTTCTGATTCCTAAATGAACATTT
>NW_015605628.1:0-529 GCF_001515605.1 Sinocyclocheilus anshuiensis | reverse complement strand
TCATCTCCTAGAGTTATTCTCACATCGGATCGCATTCCTGCTCTTAAAAGAATGAAATAAAACCATTTCCATTCACTCAACGGGCCTGATTTTCATAGGCATGAATGGATGGAAGCAACGAAAAAAAAAACAACACCACAAGCTTGGGGGTGTAAAAATGGAAAATAGTCATGTACAGCTGTGTTTCTCTGAGCGGCGCAGATGGCGGAGGTAACATTTGTCGGTGTCAGACAGCGCATACCCATGCAGGGCTGGAAGGGTGTGAAGGAATGAGAGAAAGAGAGAGGATGAGGAAGGCATGCAAGAGGCAGCAGTTAACAACTGTTGCGGCACTGTGTGTGTGTGTGTGTGTGTGTGTGTGTGTGTGCATTTTAGGGTCTGTGCACGTTTGTTCGAATGTGTGTGAGCATATATGGTTTGTGTGTGAGGCCGACAGCTGTGTGTGTGTTAAGGTAAAAACGACTAGAGGAAAACAACTATAAAAAAAAAGCAAGAAAAAAGAAAATTCCACAGTCTCTTTATAAAAAGT
>NW_015605627.1:0-538 GCF_001515605.1 Sinocyclocheilus anshuiensis | reverse complement strand
AAGAAAGAACAAAAATCCAAAATTTACTCATTCTCTGGCAATTTAACGTTACTTCAAATTCTCACCAATGGATCCTCTGCAGTGAATGGGTGCCCGTCAGAATGAGAGTTCAAACAGCTCAAAAACATCACAATAATCCACAAGTAATCTACATGACTCTAGTCTACCAGAATGTCTTGTGAAGATGAAAAAAAAATATTTTTTGATCTTTGGCATTTTTAAAGTCTCTTCATAATATCACTTTCTTAAAAAGTTAGAAAATCATAGCTAATCAAATGTATTCTAAATACAATAACGTTCATACATCAACATTTTATGAATCTCAAATGATTTGCAAACGTTACAGTGTCTATGCAGACTTATGCAAATGTGCATGGGCTTGGACTATACTTTACATACAAATTCCTATGAATAATAATGAGATCATGTTGGGTATTTCTTATATGTGGCATTGTTCCATCACTTTGTCCCCAGTGGCTGGAATATATAATGTGTTATATGTTCCTGCCTGGTGATATGGATCTTCTGCTGAAAATAT
>NW_015605626.1:0-538 GCF_001515605.1 Sinocyclocheilus anshuiensis | reverse complement strand
TATTAATAGTTAGTAAGGTAGTTGTTAAGTTTAGGTATTGGGTGTATTGGTATTGGATTAGGGATGTACAGTAGAATACGGTCATGCAGAATATGTTCTTACTAATAATCAGCCAATATGTTACTAATAGGTATGCTAATAAGCAACTAGTTATTAGTGAAAATTGGTCCCTATACTAAAGTGTTACTGGTAAACTCATCTACTTAGTAGCCCGCTTTTACAGTCTCATTGTATTTATATCACAGTGGTGTTTGTTTATGGCCTGAATTTAGCAATTTACTTCCGGCGATTGCGTTTAGATTTCAAAATGCATAAAAGTTGTGTTCATTAACATGGCCCTTAATTAATTTCTTTAATTATATGGGTCAGAAAGTGGGTGTAAATGGTCACAAAAAGTTTTGTACTGTTTTTGACAAAAACATTTTAATCATTATAAATAGACCTCAGGGAAGAAAACAAAATCCTGAAAAATGTATCATATGACCTCTTTAATTGTTACAAAAATGTTGCCTTCAGTTGCTTATGTTTAATTCTTTAT
>NW_015605625.1:0-538 GCF_001515605.1 Sinocyclocheilus anshuiensis | reverse complement strand
TCGTTCGTTTCTTCTGTCTATCTATCATTTGTTCGTTTCTTCTGTGTACTCTTCGTTTGTTCATTTCTTCTGTCTACCTATCCTTTGTTTGTTCTGTCTTCTCATATCTATTTATCTGTCTGTCTGTTATTCTACCGATCATTCTGTTATTCTTCTGTTCTTCCTATTGTTCCATCGTTCCAGCCCTTGTTTTGTTTTAAGTCATGTGTGTTTCTATATTCATTATTGTGTTGAGCACGTGGTATTTTCTCTGTTTAAATGTTCTCAGTGCTGCGCTCAGTGTTTCTCTCGGCTGTTGTGCTTGCCGTCTCTGGATCTTTGATTATGCTCGAGACAGATTTCCCAGCAGTCCCCAGCAGCTGTGTGCTGTGTTCTAATGACACTGTGTCATATCGCTTTAAATGTGGTGTGTGTACAGGCAGTCAGCCATATTACAATGAGAAAATCATATCAGCCTCTGAACACTTTGACAAAATTAGATTTCTGCCTTTTCTACTAGGAGATCACAGTCATTTCGTGTTTGGAGATGTCTCTCTCT
>NW_015605624.1:0-538 GCF_001515605.1 Sinocyclocheilus anshuiensis | reverse complement strand
GGAGGACCCTCCGCTGGAATTATTGCGCAGTTTTTAAAATAACGGAAAAACGGGAGCACAAACACACACAGAGTATGTCTGCTAAAGATAACGCCTGCCGAAAATTCCAGGCCAATATTTTTAACAAGAGTAAATGCCAGAACTGCTTCAAAGCTCGAGACGCGCACCTGCTGAGTGATGAAGACTTCACACAGGTAATGTTTCTAATCATTACTTTAGACTAAAGCTCTGTCTGATAACCTACAGTGTCAAAGAACTAATAACCAGCAAACTGCTTCAAAACTACACTAACTGTAAAGTACCATGGTGATACTGTGCTTTTCAGACATGGTAACATGGTCAAAGAGGATGCGAGTTAGACAAATATAAATAACGTAGCATAATTCTAATTCATGTTTTTGGACACATAACGTTACCATGGTAATCCCATGGTATTGTTGGAAATAAATGAACTATGATAAAAAAAAAAACATGGTAATATGGTAAAAAACATATTATACTGTATATAGTAGATATATAATGAAGTAACTATTTAAAT
>NW_015605623.1:0-538 GCF_001515605.1 Sinocyclocheilus anshuiensis | reverse complement strand
ATACTTATTTAATGTTTATATTTTAAATAAATAAGCAAACTGGTAAAGAATACAGAATAAATTGATAAATAAAAATGTATAAACAAACAAATAAATAATTAATAAATAAATACATATAGGTAAATAAATGAACAAAATAAGTAATTAAATAAAAAGTACAAATAAATAAATACATACATACCTATGTAAAAACAAATATATTTTACTTATACTTATTTTGTTTATATTTTTAAATAAATAAACAAAACAAACAGGTAAAGAATACAGAATAAATGAATACATAAAAATGTGCACGTAAGTAAATAAGTAAATAAATCCATACATAAATTCAAAGAGTTAAATAAATATAAACAACATAAGTAATTAAATAAGTAAAAATATTTAAAATTAACAAATAAAAATAAATGTAAAAATAAATACAAAGTCAAAGTAAATAAAAGTAAACAATATAAGTATAAATAAATGCATAAATAAAAAGTAAAAATAAATGCATAGCATTAAAGCAGCACTATGTAACTTTTGGCGCTCTAGCGGTTAA
>NW_015605622.1:0-538 GCF_001515605.1 Sinocyclocheilus anshuiensis | reverse complement strand
CACGGAGCAGTTCGCGTCCATGCGGGACCTGTACATCAAAAACGGACAGGGCTTCATTCTGGTCTACAGTCTGGTGAACCAGCAGAGCTTCCAGGACATCAAGCCCATGAGAGACCAGATCATCCGAGTCAAGAGGTGAGATGAGAGCGATAACCGTCTCGAATTAGGGTGTCGGAGCTTCGCTGTTGGTGACATGTCATTGCATACGACGAAAATTATCTTAACACATCTGACGGCGTGTTCAGAATCGGCCCGTGTGTGTGTGTGTGTGTGTGGTTGTGTGGTTGGGCCTCTCTACAGGCCTGTTGCTCGAGCCTTGATTCAGTGTTCAAACACTGCTGTCTGCATGAAAGATTCATGCTCAAGTGATGCGATGCACTTCATCGCTACTCTAAACCTGATCCACGCTTCAAATGCTGCTCTCATTTATTTAGGAAACATTGTAATGACTTTGTGATGAATATTATTAGTGTGGTCGACCGATATGGGTTTATATGGGTGGCCGATATAAAGCCGATATCATTTTATTTATTTATCA
>NW_015605621.1:0-538 GCF_001515605.1 Sinocyclocheilus anshuiensis | reverse complement strand
CTGCAGGACACCGGCCCTCCAGGACCGCGTTTGGGCACCCCTGGTCTATAATAAACAAAATGACGATTTGACCTTACTGTAGCACTGCGCATGCGCGTCCCACAGTTCCAGGAAAAACAAAACAAAGCCCCCCGTTTCCTCGACCGCAGAAGACCCGTCATAGCTTTCTTTTGCAGAAGTAAGCTTCGGTTGCAATTCCGTAACCTATAAGATTGTATCCGTCTCATCGCGTCTTAAAACGTTAAGGCACTGCCTTATTTTGACAGCTGATTAGCACGTGAGCTGAGAAAGACACATTCACAATGCCATACCTGACAATTTCATGCTCTGCTCCCTTCCAGGTAGCGCTTCCCCCGAAGACGGCATTCGCATTTTGGAGGACATATCTCCCATTCTGTTTTGGACAAAATGACGCCAAACCAAACGCACGGAAGTCCGCGCAACCACCATGAGCACAAACACGCAGCACGCGACGCAGTTGTGTAACGATTGCACAAGCGCATGCTCGTTACTTAACTGTTTGGTTTTATATATATAT
>NW_015605620.1:0-537 GCF_001515605.1 Sinocyclocheilus anshuiensis | reverse complement strand
GAAAGGAAAACTTGAAATCGCATCATATGACCCCTTTAAGTGAAGCTGTTTTGCAGGGTTATTATTGTTAATTAAATCTAAAAGTTTTAAAAACATTTTTGTTAACTGAAATAAATATGAAATAAAATATTAATTTTAGATGAAAAATGTAAACTAAACAAATATATTTCAATGCTACCTTGCACTAAAATTACTAATTGGAAACAATACTATAAAATCTACAACTGAAATAAAAATTAATTAAACCTAAATAGTAATACTTAAAACTGATAAAATCACATAAAATTACTAAACTATACTGAAAATACAAAAATTAAAGGTAATTCAAAATATGAATAAAAACTATAATAGTTTATATATAACACTAGAATAACACTGATTTGCAGTGATACCAGATTTATTTTTTGTCATGAATAATCTCTTCTTTTTTTTTTGTCAATAATGTTCCAAATAAAAATAGAAAATTGTGAAATGACATGAAGGACTTTTCATTTGGAAAGTAATTAATTCACTGGATTATCAAAAAAAAAAAAAAAA
>NW_015605619.1:0-538 GCF_001515605.1 Sinocyclocheilus anshuiensis | reverse complement strand
TTTAGTCAAGAGGCTTGAATTATCCGTAAGTAAACTAATTCATTTCGATCAATCTGGGTTTTTAAAAGGGAGACTTGCATCCGATAATGTCAGACGTTTTTTTTACATATTATTCATGCATCTGAAAGGGATGCGTTACCTGCAGCTGTCTTTACTTTAGATGCGCAAAAGGCCTTTGATAGCGTACGCTGACAGTATCTTTGGATAGTTTTGGGGAATTTTGACTTCGGTAAAATTTTCATATCTATGGTCAAAACACTTTATACTAATCCTCTTGCAGTTGTATTAACGGGTAATATCTTGTCAAAGCCATTTCCTCTGCATCATGGTACCCGTCAGGGCTGCCCACTTTCCCCCTTACTTTTTGCTCTATCAGTAGAACCGTTAGCACAGTTGATTAGACTAGATTTTCTTATATCACCCATAGTTATACAAGGAACACAGCATAACATTTCTCTTTACGTAGACGACATACTATTATATTTCACTAATATACATGTTTCCTTACCCCAAATAATAAAAGTATTCACCCAGTTTA
>NW_015605618.1:0-538 GCF_001515605.1 Sinocyclocheilus anshuiensis | reverse complement strand
TTTTTGCCAAATAGAGCTATTTCTGACTACGTGGTGGAATGGGATGGCGAAATTGAAAAAGCAAAGGTGGATTCTGTATGTGAAAATATTAAAACAAGCTTGCCCAGGATTTGGGTAGAAATGATTGAGAGAGAGACTGTTAAACCGGGGAATTGGGGAATGCCAGAAATGTTTATTGTGGAAAAAAATGGTGAAAAGAAATGGCTGACTGATATAATGACGAAAACGATATATAGAATATTTGTGAAAAAGGAAATGAAATTGCCTGCATCAGAAGCTGTGTGGCCAAAACTGTTCCCAGGATTTAATGTAAAGTCAATATGGAAGAACTTAAGTGTCAAGTATAATGGACTGGAGTGTGAAAATTTAGATTTTAAGTTAAGACATAATAGAATATACACGAAGGTTGTGATTCATCAAATTAATAAGAATGTGAATAGGGAATGTGATGTATGTAAGACTGATATAGAAACTTTAATGCATGTCTTTTTTGAATGTAAAGAGCTGGATGTCTTTCATGAAAAACTGAAAAAATTGA
>NW_015605617.1:0-538 GCF_001515605.1 Sinocyclocheilus anshuiensis | reverse complement strand
AGATAAACTCCCATTATTTGATGGGTGGGTGCTGCTTTTTTATGGTCTCCCCAAGAACTCATCAGCAGGAGTTACAGGCTGTGATGTGAAGGCAGACACTTAAAATAAACCAAGTCTGAGAAACTGGCCAAGATGAAGTCGCACAACTGCAAACCAGAGGACAGGAGAGACAGTCCTGTCTAAAGTCCACACAGACAGAGTAACTGAAGTATCTGTACTACACCTGTGTGTGTGTGTGTAAATACATGGGTACAACAGTGGAAATGGGAATGAATGAGTGTCTATGTATACACATACCTTCTATATGCTAGTATGTGAGTGCATGTGTCTATGCGATTATCATGGAACATTTTGTTGAGGAGGGCACTAGTGGTATGTAGGCTTGTTTTAAAAAATCTGAAAAGTTTAAGGTTTTTGTTAGTGTTCAAACATAACTTCATCCATCCATCCATCAAACCTATCCTCTATAAGGTTGGGGGAGCATTAACTTAAAAAAAATATATATATATACTGTATATATATATATATATATTAAGGT
>NW_015605616.1:0-538 GCF_001515605.1 Sinocyclocheilus anshuiensis | reverse complement strand
GCCTCTTCAATTTTCTGAGCCATATCTAATGTTGTGTTTAAACTTTGAAGGTGTAAAAGCTCCTCCTCAGTGCAAACAAAGATACATTTAGATGGAGCAAGATGATATCCTTCCAGAGGCAAAGGTGGGTTTGATGGAGCGTCGTGTAGTTTGATGTACCGTGATGTTAAGACAGGCTGCTGGTACGACAATATACTTCCTTCCTGAACCAACCCGAATGCACTTTCTACAAGTGGCTTTTCAGGTGACATGTTCGTAGTGGTAACTACTGGCTTGTCCTCAAGGGTGAATTCTGAATATGCCTCCACAACTCTGAACAAGCATGGATCTGGTAAAACACCCACCATCCCTCTGTAGACTCCACTTCTGTAAAGAGATGTTTAGCATGAGAATTGTTGTTGCTAATGTTACACTGCTTTGTTATTCCCCTAAATAGCATTTCTATATTTTTTATACTCTGGATTATTTTAAATGCTTATGAACACTTTAAAAGCATATTCGTCTTTGCAAAAAATGGCCAACATGTTGTTATAATTGT
>NW_015605615.1:0-538 GCF_001515605.1 Sinocyclocheilus anshuiensis | reverse complement strand
CTATGGCATCGTGAAGCACCTTTATTTTTAAGAGTGTATGTGTGTCTCCTGCCCTCCAGGCTGAGCAGGTTATGTCTGTATGAGCTACGAGAGGAAGGAGAAGAAAAGATGTCTAGCCAGACAAGGTTAATTCTGTTTTCCTTTCCTCTGTCACTGCCAAGAGAGAGAAAGAAACGAGGAAAGACAGAATAAAACAATCTAAAACAAACAATAGAACAGACAAAAGCAAAAAACAGAAGCTTGGTATAGAAAAAAATATGCTTTTTGAAAGAAAAAGAAAGAGAAAGAACGAAAGAAAGAAAGACACACTAAAATGTGTTTGATTATTTGTACAAAGATGGGCACATTTGTTGTTATTATTGAACTCATCTTTCAAATAATACTCCACAGCTACAGTGATGTTTATGGCAGAGCTAATGTCAGTGTGTGCCAGTCATGTCTAATTTAGTTTGTCTGAAAGCAGTTTTACAAGAAGTTGTTCTGGACCAGCTCAGATTAAATTATACCAATATAGCATAAATAAGGCATGACATGTACT
>NW_015605614.1:0-538 GCF_001515605.1 Sinocyclocheilus anshuiensis | reverse complement strand
CAAGGCAGACAATTCACACTTCTTGAAATGATACCCAGGGAAATCAATTTCATGCAAAATATATGTTGCATTATTACTCCAAGCTCGAGTCCTTACCAGATAAACAGGTTTTTTTATTTTTTCAGGTAGCTTTTAGGGTACCAACGGTTTCAAAAGGGCAGTAATACAATAAACCCAATCAATCTTACGTTGATCTTGTAAATAACTTCCCTGTCATCTTGCTCTCACTCTCATTCTCGCTTGGTTTCTTTTCTCTGAGAGCGTTCAATGCCCTGCCTGCATGCTGTTTTTCTCTCCCTTTGTTACGCTCAGAATTGACGTCTTCTGGGAGTGATATTTAAATCAGTGTCCAGGAAATGGAACCGCTGGAATCCAATAACAAAATGCATTTGTCTAGATTTGACTTGGGGTGCTTTGCCCACTGTGAGGGGATGCGCCAAACCTCTGAATGTAATGATTGGATTTATGTATCTATTTGTGGCACTCATTAGATGTGTCCATGGATCCTAGAGCCCCTGCTGTGGATATTGGTCTGCTT
>NW_015605613.1:0-538 GCF_001515605.1 Sinocyclocheilus anshuiensis | reverse complement strand
TCCCTCACGAGAGACAGAAATGCATTTGTATTCATGTCAAACTAAATATGCTATCTACCCTGGCTAAGATCCATTTTGTTTTCTAAGCAATACATTTTTTGACATGAAAACACTACCTTCTTCCCTTTCAGCAGACATGGATGAGAGAGCATATCGAGAACAGAATGAGAAGACCATTCGCAGCACCCAAACAGCTCTTCACAACTTTCGGGACTTCCTGGTTTCTAAATATCCAACCGAGACCAGAGAGATATACTTCATCCCCTGCCAAGAGTTGGACATCTACTTGGCCTCCTTCTTTGTGGATGCACGCCAAAGAGATGGATCGGAGTATGAGCCCAACAGCCTGGCCAACTACCAGTGTGGCCTGGAGCGTTATCTGAAGGAGCATCACTACGCCTACAGCATTACAAGAGACCAGGAGTTCCAAAGATCCCAGGATGCCCTCAAGCAAAAGCAGTTGGAGCTCAAGTTCAAAGGCAAAGGCAACAAGCCCCACAAGTCAATGAAGCTGACCTTTGCTGATGAGTTGCTCCTA
>NW_015605612.1:0-537 GCF_001515605.1 Sinocyclocheilus anshuiensis | reverse complement strand
CTTATATATAGTATAGCTTTTTTTTTTTTTTTGGTTTGACTTGAAAAGTCTCATCCAGCAATGTGTGTAGGTGTCAAAAGAAAAACATTGTGTTTTTAGATAAAGACTTTTCTGAAAAAGAACACAACACACACAACTAAAGAATTATAATATGAACAAAATTAGCATTTAATATGTCAATGTGTATTAGTCACAAAATTAATTTCCAACTAATTTTTTCACAAGTGAATTACTGTTCAAAAGTTTGTGGTTAGTCATTTTTTAAATACTTTAATTCAGCAAGGACACATTAAATTGATCAAGAGTGACAGTAAATACATTATTTGAAATGGAAATTTGCCATTCTTCTGTACTTTCTATTTATCAAACAATCCTGAAAAATATAGGCCTATATGTATTATGATTGCAAAAAATAAAAAAATTAAAATAAATAAATATTAGGTAGCACAACTGTTTTCAACATTGACAATAAGAAGAAATGCTTCTTATTACAATGATTTCTGAAGGATCATGTGACACTGCAGACTGGAGTAATGA
>NW_015605611.1:0-538 GCF_001515605.1 Sinocyclocheilus anshuiensis | reverse complement strand
TCTTGTTACCTCATCTGTCTCACCCTATTTAAAGCCTGGTTTCTCAACATTTATTTATTTATTTATTTATTTAACCAGGGAAAAGGCCTCTGTGGGATTAATATATATAGGGAGTTAAAAAAAAAAAAAACTAATAAAACACCATACATAATATAATATCATAATATAAGTCCATCCCCTAAACCAACAATTATGTGCTTTTTAATTGATCTTTAGTCACTACAGTTAAAGGGATGTTATTTTAATTCTTTATAATATTTTAATGTCAGTGTAGTGTTTGTGTGTATTAAGCGTGTACCTGTTGTAGTTTGGCACGGCTCCGGCCTGCAGCGGCGCCCCCGTGTGTTTGTCCACGCGAACGCAGCGCCACTGATATTTGCCGTTGTACCGCGTGTTGGTGACGTGCAGCACGTCGTCACAGCAAACCCTGAGACACGGCGGGTCGCCATGGTGACAGAGGTCAAGGTTCACGCGCACATAGAACGAGTCAGCGCCGGTGAAGGATGGAGATGAGAGTTCAGCAAGTAAGCGAGTGTAA
>NW_015605610.1:0-538 GCF_001515605.1 Sinocyclocheilus anshuiensis | reverse complement strand
TTACACCCGTCTCCTCCGGTTCCATCTGACTGGCCGCTGACTGACACCGCCTTGTTCCCCAGCAGATTTGACATGCAGCTCCAGCATGTGCACGAGGCAGAGGAACTAGATCAAAGAAAGGAAGAAGTGCAAAAATCCCTCCTTTCCTCTTTAATGTCCTCTGGCATTACGATTTTTTTTTTCTGTAGCATGATAGTTTAGAATACACACGAATGTAGGACACGTCTGTATGTATCATTTATAATATCAGGTGACATGCACAGTGGTTGTTATATATGTATATATATATATATATGTATATATGTATATATATCTTCATTTTAACTTTAACTTGAATCTTAATTTTAGAAATACATCTAATTATAATTAGTCATTTATTTAGAAGCAAACTATAAATAAATAAATAAATCTTTAAATAATATGAAGCCTTCCGTTAATGTTTAATAAGTGTTTTATAAATATCAGATGCACCAGAGGTTATATTGTTCTCACTCTCTTAAAGGTGCCATAGAATGCATTTATACAATATTTTAAATTG
>NW_015605609.1:0-538 GCF_001515605.1 Sinocyclocheilus anshuiensis | reverse complement strand
CCTTTTCAGTGCTAATTCGTCACTGTGTGTCTTTAGTAAATCCTGACAATACTATTTTAATGCCAAAAGACAGTTTGCGCTGGCACAAGCTGTTAGTAAAACTGGCCCTAAGTGTTGGAAAGCCTCATGTATGTAAAGCATGCTTTGTGTTTTTTTTATCCCTGCTGGTATGAGAGCTGTTGATGGTTTTGTTTCTCTGGCAGGTTGTTATATAATCGTTCGGCCGTTTGGAAGGATGGCACAGTCCCCATTCTCGCCACAACACTCACAGGATTCACTTACACTGCATTTTTAATGGTGAGCGCTCTTCACACGTGCACATGTGGCATAGAGAAAGTGAGCTGCCTTTAAACTTTTTATGGCCTTTTAATTGTCACATTCACATGGTGAAGCCATGACTGACTGCTTGTTGGTTCAAAACATCACCATTGTAGCCTTAATAATTGTGCACACACATATTTTAATATATTTTTTAATATAATAATATTTTTTATCATTATTGATGTTATTGTTATATACAAAATACAACACAGTATCA
>NW_015605608.1:0-538 GCF_001515605.1 Sinocyclocheilus anshuiensis | reverse complement strand
TCTGTCACAGAAAGGAAAACATAAGTGAATCATATTTTGTTCAGAGCTTACTTATTTTTTGGTGACATAAAACTAAGGTCTGAAAAGTTTTAAAATATTACACAAATTTATATCATTTAAAAAGGATTCTAACACTTTAATGTTTTTACAGTCCCCTGAAGTATTCATTATTTTCAGGCCAAGAAAACAAAAACCAAAAAACGAAAGCCATGTTTAGGATATAATATCTCAAGAAGTATGATTGCTGGCCTCGTAGGAGTTAGTAGATACATAGACTAACTTGTTCCCTTCAAGTTCAAATGATTCAGGGTCTCCTCAGAGTACAAATATTTTCCTAATGGCCCCTAAAGTTCAGAAAAAAGAGATGTGGGTGGTTTAAGGGACTTAATTAGATACAGTAAAAGTCCAAATTTGTTTTATTCCTAAAACATAAACTTTGACTGACTTTGTCAATTTTATATAAAAATTTACAGTATACTTGTGACCATGTTATTATCTGCAATAAATAATAGAGATCAATGTGTCAGTTAGAATAAAT
>NW_015605607.1:0-537 GCF_001515605.1 Sinocyclocheilus anshuiensis | reverse complement strand
TGTATGTGTGTGTATTTGTATATACATAATAAATATACACAGTACTACACACATATATTATGTAAACAAAAACTTTTTGTTTATTGTTTAAATTTTGTTTATTTGTTTAAACAAAAACTTATTTTGGATGCGATTAATCGTGAATAATCACGATTAATCGTTTGACAGCACTAGACAGTCTGATCATGAACAACATCCAGCGTGGATGAAAATAAGATGTCGCTCCAGTTTAACAAAGACTCTGTTTTCTTGCTGCTAAAAATTCTCAAGAATTCACAGAAACAAATACACATGGATTTATGATTCCTTCACTCCTATTGATAGCTGCTGTTTCATTTACACAAAGACTCTTGATGACATCACTGACCACCGCTGTCACTCATCTGTGTGTGTTTTTGTCTTGTTTTCCAGTACAGATATCCAGACATCTCTAAAAATAGTGCAAGGAAAAAATGCATAAGAAAAAAAAAGACTTTTTACTATCCAGTGTGTACAGTGATCTAATACACATCCCTCAGAAGTTGTGTGTGTGTGTGT
>NW_015605606.1:0-538 GCF_001515605.1 Sinocyclocheilus anshuiensis | reverse complement strand
AAAAAATGTATGACAACAGGAATTCCATGAATTGATTTGATCCATTTCCATGATTTTATTCACTTCCAGGCATGGAAATCACAATTTTAAAATTCACATTAAAAATCACGGATTTCCACAAAGTCATCTACTTATCAGTTTGGAACATGCTTATACCTTTGTCAAATGCCTTTCCCTTATTTCAACGCTGAAAATCATTAAAACCAGAATAGCTGAACAATCAACAATAAAATTAAATAGAAAATGTTGAAATGTAAAACAGTTCACAAAGCCAGGAAAAAACAAAACAAAAATACAGCAGACAAAATCGTATTACATTCATGGCATAAAACATAAGATTGCACATTTTCACCAAATATAGCAGCACCTGACTTATATATGAACAAACTTCTATTAAGATCTAAAACCTATAAAAAACATTGTGCAATCAAAGTAGTTTAATGTACAGGCTCTTTAAACCTTCTCATCTGTACCATCTTTTACAGCTAAAACATCCTGCAGTTTGAAGAAAGACCAAACATATCACAGCTTGATAAGA
>NW_015605605.1:0-537 GCF_001515605.1 Sinocyclocheilus anshuiensis | reverse complement strand
GAAAAGATTAAAGTCAAAGGAGTCTCCCAATGGCTTCGAGCCTGCATTTCTTTGAAAAGCAACCCCTATGCACAGAATCTCAAACCCCCCTCCCTAACACATGCACGACCCACCCCGCTGTCTTCCTTTCTCTTTCTCTCAAATAACTGAAGCTGCACTTTAACCACCAAATCTCCCCCTGATCCTATCATTAAAAGAACACTAGTGCAGGGTTTTGCACACAAGTTGGTGAGCCTGCATGGAGCAATTGTGGAGCTCAGTGCTAAACAGCCACCTTTTCTCTGTGAACTAGAGGTAACAGCCTTAATGTGTGTGTGCGTACATACACACTTTGATATGCACACTCTCTAACACGTTTGTGCCCTCCCCGAGACAAGCGCACGAGCCGATAGTGTACTGTATGTGTATGTTTCAGCACACTCACACATACAGGCATGTACAATAGGATGAATAATTGATTGTCATGGGGACTTCATGTGTTAAGAACAAAGGAGGCGTGCCAGTAGCATTTTCACTTCAAATTTGTATTGTCTTTAG
>NW_015605604.1:0-537 GCF_001515605.1 Sinocyclocheilus anshuiensis | reverse complement strand
ATGCTACATTTCTCCAAATCTGATGAAGAAACAAACTCATCTAAACTATTCTTTTAAAGTCAGCATGAAATCACTGTTGCTTTCATTTACTTTAATAATACATTTTCATCGAGGAAAAAAAAAAGTCCATCACCAAATCCTTTCATATTTCATATGGGAACTGTTTCACAGTCAAATCTCATTTAATACAGAAATGCATCACATTATGGAAGTAAAATGGGAACGAACAATGCTTCATGTTGATTTTAAATGAAAAGAACTGTATTTGCATTGTGCATAATTGTTTCATCATTGTGTTTTGCGAAAATTGTACATATTGTTTATCAGTACAAACAAAAGTTTAGACTCACTAACTTAAGTGTAAACTGTAGTTCATTTTAGCACAGCTGCTTTGATGTAGTAATAATTGTATTCCTAAAATGATGTTTGATTTACTGTGTTTTGTACATTGACTTGTTAGCTTATAGATTATAGATATAACAACTCCAAGTTCATCAGGATTGTAAAGTATGGTATATTGTTACTTCTTCAAAAAGA
>NW_015605603.1:0-537 GCF_001515605.1 Sinocyclocheilus anshuiensis | reverse complement strand
GTGTGTGTGTGTGTGTGTGTGTGTCTGTGTTTGTGTGTGTGTGTGAGTGTGTGTGTGCAAAAATAGTGTTATTTAGGACAATTGCAATAGCTGAAAGAACAAATCCAGATGTGTCTGTCACATTCTGTCTGTTTTCTGTGTTTAGTTTAGATTGTTTTCTTTGTTCCCATTCTCCCGTCTTCATAATAACTCATTATTTCCATCAGCTGTCTGTAGCTCTATTAATGATCTTTCCCGTTTATTTAAGTCCTGGGTTTGGTTCAGTTATTGGTCCGTTCTCATCATTGCTTTGGTTAGTTTGCACTTCATATTGTTTGTCTTTATTGTTTTTTTAATAAAACTGCTACAACTAGAGCCAGCTACATTTCTCCTTCACCGCATCTGACCATGACAGCATCAGCTTGAGCTGAATTTTCTCAAGTCACTCACTATAGTAGCTTCTACTGCTGAATGACTGAATCTTCTCATTTGGACTGCTAAGATCTTTCTGTAAGACCCCAGGTGAAAAAGAAATATATTTAAATTGTGCTTTTTCAG
>NW_015605602.1:0-537 GCF_001515605.1 Sinocyclocheilus anshuiensis | reverse complement strand
ATGAAACAATTACATTTTATTTACTGACAACAGGAAACATGAATATGAGTAAAAGAATGAATAAAAGTAACCAAAAGTGTCTGACAAATGAATAAATGTAAATGTGATATTTGTAAATGCTTTTTTTGTGTCTTGGGCACAAACGTTCAATAAAGCTGCTGATTTCTTCAAGGTACTACTTTAATATAAATGCTTACATATACAGTATTTCATACAATTTCTATTTCCCTATAACATATAAATTCTGTCATTATTTTCTCGCCTCCACGCTGTTCAATCCTTGTGTTTTTTGTTTGTTCCCTGAACACAAAAGGTGATTTCGGTCGAGTTTGTCCTGCTGGTTTGTGTTCATACAATATGAGTCGATAGAGCCTGACTTTCAGAAGCTTCGTCACATTATCTGATGATGCTTTCGAGGCAAGGCAAGTTTATTTATATAGCTCATTTCATACACAATGGCAATTCAAAGTGCTTTACATAAAAAGGAAAGAAAATATTTATTAAAAAATAATCACAACAATAAAAGCAAGGAATTAA
>NW_015605601.1:0-537 GCF_001515605.1 Sinocyclocheilus anshuiensis | reverse complement strand
TTCTCTCTCGGCTAGATTCAAACCCGCATCTCCTGCATGAGCACCATGACCCAATATTTCGAAGTGCTTGTGGGTTAGTCTTTATTTAGGCCTATTTCACAGACAGACAGTAAGGAGTTCTTGTTTCACAGAGTGACTAATAATATCTCTTTCCTCAGACACAGCCGGATCGCTTGACTGTATTGGGAATACGTGCAAATATAAGTGCTTGATTATGAGCGAGAAGGGGACCTTCTAGAAGTATGAACCATAGCAATGACTCACTCCAAGTTGCTTGTGCAGGTAACATACCTGTATAATGAAAGACTTTGGAAGGACTTGTCATTGTGGCAGGGTTATGAAAGGTTCGAAAAGTACCATGAAATGGCTTATAATTGATGTATTTTCAATTGAAAGAGAATAAAAAAGTACAGTAGCCTGTATTTCACAGCTGTGAACATGATTTGCTACTTGCTGTTCAAGGAGATTAAGGCTACGTCCACACGAAGCCATAGCTTTCCCTATCCGATCTTTTTTTTTCCCTCGTCTCAAGAAATA
>NW_015605600.1:0-535 GCF_001515605.1 Sinocyclocheilus anshuiensis | reverse complement strand
GGTCATTATTACTGGCCTTCTAGACGAAGACGAGCCTCTGCTGGCGAGAGACTCCCACCCAATTAGCAGCTCTCATTTTCCACACCGCTATCGGTCATACCCGGCTGCCATCTTTGCGGCAGTGAATTTTTCACTGCTAGCAAGGGTAAATCTTTGGCCTTTGTCACGTCAAGTGTTAGCATTTATTTGCGTATATTTATTTTGTTAGCCAACCAAGAGTTTACAGTATTGACTGAGTGTTGTGTAACAGGAACGCAGTTGCATGTACAGTTTTGGTTCCATTTATTTATTTTTTTTTGCATATCTTGCTCAGAAATCAAAAGAAAACGTGTTAAAATATGCCATATTTATTTATTTTCTTTACGCCATCTTTTGCGATATATTCCTTTGCAGAAATAATTTTCTTAATCAGTATTTTTAATAAAAATGTAAAAATAAACATAAGAAATATATTCTAAATTATTCTAATATATATAAGAATACATTTGATATATTTTAATCATTTATATATATATATATATATATATATATATAT
>NW_015605599.1:0-535 GCF_001515605.1 Sinocyclocheilus anshuiensis | reverse complement strand
TGTGAGGCACAGTGAATAGTAATCAACACTGTCAATGGCTTCCTGACTAATTAGTGGTGTGTTTGAGAAAAGGAAAGAGAGTGTGTGTTTTTATTAACAGCTAATTTTGTTTGTGATTTTAATCTATATGAACTGTTTTTCTACCTTACATGTTCTTTTTATGGGAGTTATGTAGCTCAATTTCATATTGGGGCAGGCATGTATTGATTATATGTTGGCATGCCTTCAGGCTGTTTAAACACAGATCATCAAATGTTCATCTTTAATTAAAAAATGGAAGGCAAGTTGAAAGAAAGATAGACGCGAAAGTGTTTATTTATTTATTTATTTACAGCATGTAGTCTTTAACATGCCAGAATAAAAGTCTATAATAATGATTAATTACACAACTGCAAGGCTTTACAACAGCAATCAATCTACAAGTCAAATATTTAGAAGCAAATTTTCTTGCACTTTATATTGATATGGACACATATTTGAATCACATACACTGCTGATATATACACACACACACACACACACACACACACACACA
>NW_015605598.1:0-537 GCF_001515605.1 Sinocyclocheilus anshuiensis | reverse complement strand
GTTGGTGGTCTGGGTGGAGGGTTTGGTGAAGGTGATCTTCACCGGCGACATGTGCGGCGGCAGCGAGTTGGCGATGCTCTGCATCAGGTTGCTCATCTTGGGGCTGCCGCTCAACGGAAGCGTGATGGTTTTGGAAATGGGCGTGGCCACTTTAGGCACCTCCTTCAGCAGCATGGGGGAGGAGCCAGACGAGTTGGTTCTCCGCCTCTTACGAGGTTTCTCGTCCTCATCGGAGCAGCTCACGCCTGACAGACACAACGAGACGTCACACAGCTTTAACACAGTATTAAACAATGTGCCGTTCTCGTCCGGTCTGTTTAATACTGTAACACAATCTGCATTGTAAAAAGAAATACTGGGGTGAACGTTTATAGTTCAGATATAAACACTGATGTCTATGGAAGCGATCAAAATAGAGCAAGTCATCTTCTGAAAGTAACTGGCGCTTCAAATAACGTTTGTGTCGACTGCATTGTTTCTCCACTAGGTGGCGACAAGTGACTGTTAAAAATGTGTTTGTCATTGAATCATTCATTC
>NW_015605597.1:0-537 GCF_001515605.1 Sinocyclocheilus anshuiensis | reverse complement strand
GGAAAGGTCACGCGCGGTTAGCTCTTCGTCTGTGTACTCTGGTTCAAAAAGGAAGGGTAGGGTGAAAAACTTCATCTCATTTTCACCTCCAACTTCAAAATCGACATAGTTGTTTTACCTTTTTTTGTAAAGGGAATTTGACTTTCTTTGCACGTTCGCTTTGTAAACACTGGTTCGGTACTTCCGCCTACGCCACGCGTGACCTTTCCAATGTGACTACGGAAAGCGTGAAGTCGAGCTAGTGCTAGAGCATTTGTGGTTAAAAAGTATATGCATTTTAATTTTTTTAAGAAAATGACTGATCGTTTTGCTAGATAAGATCCCTATTCCTCTGCTGGGATTGTGTTGAGCCCTTTGAAGCTGCACTGAAACTGCCATTTGGACCTTCAGCCCCATTGGCCACCATTGAAGTCCAATATATGGAGAACAATCCTGGAATGTTTTCCTCAAAAACCTTAACCCTCTATGGCACGACTTTTTATTCATGGGGGGAAAAATATTTCACCTCATTTTTTGGGAGCTTGGGGATCCCTGATA
>NW_015605596.1:0-537 GCF_001515605.1 Sinocyclocheilus anshuiensis | reverse complement strand
ACATTGGCTGCATTTGTCTACTATTCATGCATAAAATGTCATGACGATACAATTAAATTACATTTTGCTTATTTTACTCAAATATATAATTTTCACTAAGAAAATGTAATATAATTAAGTATTGGTCAGCATTTTTTAATGTTATAGTGCAATCATTCTAGGCGAATGTTAATTTTTAAGAATTCGTACTTACACTTTTAGAGTATAAAATCAATCTTCTCCAAAGGCGAGATCTTCGAGCAGCTGCCCGACGTCTTTTGCTGATGTTGCAGAAAACGTACAAGGTATGGTTGTGGAACTACTGATGAAATCAGGTGTTAGTGCACCTGTCGGTCATATCTTTTAAATTGCCGGCCCTTGTGATAATGTCAACATGGCGGATGAGATCCAGATCGTATTCATACTCCACGAGATCTGGCTATTTAGTACCTACTCTTTTAGCGCTCGTTAAGTACTTAATGAAATTACTCATTGAGTAGGCGGTTTCGGACGCAGCCTGTGGCTGGAATTCAGTTGTAGTTCTTGTGTTTCTCTTTC
>NW_015605595.1:0-537 GCF_001515605.1 Sinocyclocheilus anshuiensis | reverse complement strand
GATGTCTCGCTAGAAAAGATAAACCCCATAACACAAAACGGGCAGCACAAATCCATAACCTGCTGAGCATTGGGTGAGATCTGACCCCAACAAAGAATCCTTGTTTCTATACAGTACGGAATCCAAAAAAGCTTCACTGAGGACCTTAAAAACATTTCTTGGACTAAATGAAACTTGCAGAAAACAAAAGAATGTTCCAATTGAAGGCACTTTATGGTGGATAACTATCTGCAAAATATTCGCAGCATGTATTACTGATGTTACCAGGTCAGTTGTGGCAAGACATACATGGAAAGTAATGTGAATAAACCATGTATGCATATGTATACATGTTATGCATTGGTTGTGGTAGAACTGCTGTTGTTAATATAAGGACAAGAGTTAGATCACTAGTAAAATATCTTGTAGATGGGTTTATTTAAACGGCTTACGAGTAGAGAAATTCGGTTGCGTCTACTGTCGACAATAAAATGTACATAGTGTTGTTTATATTTTTTCACCATTTATCAGAGTTGGCTAAGTCAGCATCTCCTTACG
>NW_015605594.1:0-537 GCF_001515605.1 Sinocyclocheilus anshuiensis | reverse complement strand
GCTAATATTAGACATCATTTAGTCGCCCAGAGTGAAGATTTAGAGGGTGTTGAAGTACATAGTTAATATATTCCAATAGGATGCAATAATTCTGATGTATAAAGCTTGTTTAAGTGTTTGTGGTGTGTGTTGCAGGAGCTGCGGGGCTGTGTGGAGCTGCGCTGTGGCTTTCATCAGTGTCTTCAGTACTGGCAGCACCCGTCGCTACCCTGGCTCTCGCTCTTCCCGCGGATCGGCGCAGAGCGCAAGTTCTCTGGCAAGTGCGTGCCGTGGGCGCAGGACACAGCGCTGCAGCAGAGTCTGATGAGCGACTGGTACGAGAGAGGAATGAGTTTGTGAAGTTTCTGCCACATGCATGTAGGCACGGGCGATATCTTCTCGTTTGCGATAGGGATGCACGATATTATCGGACCGATATCGGAATCTGTCGATAATGGCTTTATCAGGGGCAGAAACACAAGTGTACAGTGAGTGATCATTGAAAATTTGTTCTGATATTTGTGACCCTGGAGCACAAAACCAGTCTTAAGTCGCTGG
>NW_015605593.1:0-537 GCF_001515605.1 Sinocyclocheilus anshuiensis | reverse complement strand
AATCATATACACCTAGGATGGCTTGAGGGTGAGTAAATAACAGGCAAATTTTCATTTTTGGGTGAACTAACCCTTTAATGTTTTTTGAGACCTCAAAGTCATTCAGCATGTGAAATTATGCAGTTCTGTGTTCTTGTTTTTATAATATTTCTATTCTACTGTTTGTCTACATTATCAGGAGAAGATGTGTGAAGAGTCCATCTCGTTTGACCTCACCCCTTACGACCTGATTTCTGCCATTGAGGCCGTGGATCGACTGCTGCGGGAACAAGCCTCAGACATCAGCAAAGCAGATTCTGCTGAAGATTTTAATGTGGAATCGCTGAACTGTGGTTAGTTTATATTTGTCAAGATTTTTGTTTGCTTTTTACATTTTTTTTCCTATTAAAAATGTTGTTTATATTTTAAATATTATATACAATTATTTATGTATGTATACATTTTATATATACTCACACACACTCCCTTGTTTTTATCCAATGTATTATTTTGCAGGATTGAAACTGGATATTACCACAATTGCAAAAATAAAACGTA
>NW_015605592.1:0-537 GCF_001515605.1 Sinocyclocheilus anshuiensis | reverse complement strand
TGTGTGTGTGTGTGTGTCTATTGCATGAGCTTACTTTTGAGGCTGTGGACCTTCTTCAGTAGTTTCGCCCCGTCAAGCTCCAAAAAAAGTTTTTGAAAAGTTTCAAACGTGTTCTTCAGCTGCTTTGGATATTCAAGGTTGAGGGCATATATCAGTCCCATCAGCAGAACACACGCCTTTGTTCGACTTCCACATCCTTCCATCACTGTGTTTCCCTCAATCACAATAGACACATCTGATGGATCCTCCTCAGCCATGATGTTGTGCTTCACAATCACCTTCATTGTTTTGTCTGTGTGGTCCTCACATTCCTACATGTTAAAAAGATTTTTAATTTACATATATTATTTAAGATGACGTTCCAATATATTTCAGTTTATCCTGCAGAGTAAAGGAGAGCAGAGGGAAGTGGACAGAAGACGAAAGGAGAAGGGGAGAAGAGGGTATACCAGAGGAGAGCCGAGTAGAGCTGAGAAGAAGAGGGGAGAGCAGAAGAAATGAAAGGAATAGATGAGAGACAAGGAGAGCAGAGCAGAG
>NW_015605591.1:0-537 GCF_001515605.1 Sinocyclocheilus anshuiensis | reverse complement strand
GCCACTCAAAGATGGGGGAATAGACACATAGGACAAGAATTGACCGCTATAGAGGGCAATCAACATATGGATCAATGGCAATGTAACTTTCTTTAACCTCTATTCTACAAAGAGGCTTGTTGACAGACAAGTAAATTAAAAGACAGAACAGTGTAAACATTCATGTACAGAGAAGCAAAAAAAAAAGTCAGAAGTCAAATTAAAACATTGATTAGTACGTAAAGAAACAAAAAGGGAGAAGGAGCCAAAACCTTTTTTTTTTTTTTCCCCTATTACAGCTAGGCATTTATTTCTACATGGCATGCAATAAGGCACCTAACTAACACAATGAATAAACCTATGCTACGTGATGAAGCACAATTGTTATCCAATGAAAAAGAGAGTAGTTCTGATACAACGTTCACTCCCATAAAAACAGTATTCCTTTAATTTCCCTTTCAATTACCCAAACCTTATTAAAAAAATACATCAGTTTGTAAAAGACTTTCTCCATACACAGAACTGTAAATAGAAAGCACAAACCCATGGAATTGGGGG
>NW_015605590.1:0-537 GCF_001515605.1 Sinocyclocheilus anshuiensis | reverse complement strand
GAAGGTGTGGATGATTGACAACATCCTGGACAAAATTAATGCACAACTGCAGCCTCACATAAGAATTTTAGGTCTGACCTTATGGTTTATTATTTACATATTTCCTGTTCAATGACAGAAATCAGTGTTATATTTGTATTATTTGTATACTATTATTGTATTTATTAATAGTTTGAATGAAACTGCTTTTATTTTTATATTTTCAGTTTACATTTTAGTTTGAGTCATTTTTGCGCTTTTTATTTTTTCATTTTTTTAACAAAAACAAAAATCTTTTTAGCTTTTACTTATGTTTATTTCAGTTCTGATTTTAGTCATTTTAATACTACAGGTTTTAATTTATTTTAGTTGCCATGATTTCTTTTTTTTCTCGATTTAGGATTTTTAGTGTAATATTTATATTGCATCTTATTTCAGCTTTGTTTCAATTAACAAAACAAGATTTTTAATAGTGTTAGTTAACAACACTGATGGAAATCTGTACGTCATGTACATGTACAGGTGCATCTCAATAAATTAGAATGTAGTGGAAAAGTT
>NW_015605589.1:0-537 GCF_001515605.1 Sinocyclocheilus anshuiensis | reverse complement strand
GTGTTCACATGTTTTAGTGTGTTGCTATGCAGTTGCTATGGTGTTTAAGTGTAGTTAGTGTGTTACTATGCAGTTTTTTGTGTGTTGCTATGGTGTTTATGTTTTTAGTGTGTTACTGTGCATTTGTTAGTGTGTTGCCTGCTGTGCAGTTGCTATGTTTTTAAGTGTTTTTAGTGTTATTATGCAGTTGCTATAGTACAGAAATCACGATTCGACATGAGTTCAGTACAACAGGAAAAAATTGTTACATTTATTTTGAACAGACAGTAGTGCTACATACATGTAGCAGTTGATTTTGATTTTCAAGATGTAAATCAAAAACAGAATGGTTTGACTTTAGATTTGTGAAATTATGCTACATAAGACGCCTAAGCAAAACAAAAACAGCAGACGTACTGAATGAAAAAATGCAGATTTATTTTAAATGTATTTTCTCTATTTATTTAGAAAATATAAAAAAATTATTTTCTCGGACAGGTGGCGTTTATGGATCAGCAGCGATACAGTGTTTCCTTGGTTACCGCTGTAAACAAAGCA
>NW_015605588.1:0-536 GCF_001515605.1 Sinocyclocheilus anshuiensis | reverse complement strand
TAACTATTAATAAGCAGCTAATTAGGAGTTTATTGAGGCAAAATCGTAGCTAATTGTTTATTAATGGCGAAAATAAAGTGTGACCAAAAATGTTCAGAAAAAACTTTAACTTGCTGATTAGTATCTTAGAGTTAGTAATAATGGTTTTAGACACTTGATTGCATGTTTTATTATTTATTTATTTTATTTATTTCTACTGTCTTTGAAATATGGTTAAAGTGTAATGCCAAATGCATTGTATGGATTAAGTAAAAATTTTGTACATTTAAATTATATTAAATGTAATATCAAATAACACACCACATTTAAAATAATCAAGTACTTTACATGTGCTTGTTAGTCAACACATCAAAACAGTTGTACTTATTTAAAGCACGACAAAAGAATAAAACATATTGATTTAAAATGTTAAACATATCATTTGAGATCATTACAAATTAAGTAAAAAAGTAATTAAAGTGTACTCGCTTTAAGTACACTTAAGTGGACTTTTATTTCATTAAAGGGGTCATATGATGCGATTTCAATTTTTCCTT
>NW_015605587.1:0-537 GCF_001515605.1 Sinocyclocheilus anshuiensis | reverse complement strand
CAAATGCAATTCGGAGAACTGAAGAGCACTGGGTGCAGGAGATGAATCTCACTGACTTTGTATGTGTTTTGTGAAAGTTAAAGTAAGTTAGTTGCTGAAGTATGTGAAATGTAAGTGGTTGGTGTGCATGAAACGTTTTGCTAATAAATAATGGTGCAGGTGTAGTGTGTCTTGGAAGCTACAGTAAGTGTTTTTTGCCAAATGGAAGGGGCCTGTATCAGCATTAAAAGCACACTTTTGCTGTTTGCACAGAAAGCCACAATTCCTGACTGAAATGTGTGTCTGTCTTTGTGTCATTAAAAAGTTATTTTGGCACTTAGAGTTGTCTGTTATGCATTCTTTGATTTAAAATAATACATCACTTTTTGATTATTTAAAATATGCTTCAGTTGTGGTTTATATTTATGGTCATTGGAATTATACAAGTTACCTTTTTTAAAACTACATTTCAGAAGTTCTAGATGCTATCTTTTACAGGTGCATCTCGATAAATTAGAACAGGGGTGCCCAAACTCGGTCCTGGAGGGCCGGTGTCCT
>NW_015605586.1:0-537 GCF_001515605.1 Sinocyclocheilus anshuiensis | reverse complement strand
GTAGCTCATAAAATTTCAACATGTGCTTCATATAAAATGTTATTCAAAGATGTATTTGTAGAGAACAATGCCCATCAGCGCCCTATGACCTACTTTTCATACCAAATAAGTAAATAAACAAACAAATAAATGGCTGGAACTTAGTCGGTGAGTTGAGTTGTACTTATATAAGAACACTACATGAATACCTGAAATTACTCCTTAGAATATGTAACCGGATGTAACAGTATTATTTTATTCATACTCCACATTTTTTTAATTAAGCAGTATGGCCTATTCCATGCATAAGAGTCATTTTGTTTAGATAGCCTATTCATACCATCAGCATATCTGTGATTGTGATACTGATTTTAAACAACAGTTAAATAAACAAGATACTGAGTGGCTTACCTTTTAGAGACTTGTCAGATAACCTCTATTTTTGGTCAGTAACAGTTCCAAACAAACTGCAGCAGAATCAAATGTCCTGACTCTCTTGAGTCTCCGAACAAAACACAGCAGGGGAGTTTCCTTCCTCACTGGATCAGTGTTTTAAAT
>NW_015605585.1:0-537 GCF_001515605.1 Sinocyclocheilus anshuiensis | reverse complement strand
TGAACAGAGTCTGCCAACTGACAGCGTCCTACTGGGAGATCAGAGTGCCTCTCTCCTTCAGACTCCCCTCAGCGACCAGAAAGTTTTAAAGTAGTTTCATTTTTCATAAAGTCCCGTTACAAAGGGCAGAAATGATAATATATTATTGATGTCCTCAGCCCCAGTGGAGGCAGTTCTCTTGTATTAAAGCAACAGAGGCACACAAGATGCTTAATGACACTCGGTAGCCCAGCTTTGGCACTAATAATTTAACACACATTAGCGCTCAGTTTGAATATATTATTACGTAGTGTTGTTTTGGTCATTTCTCTCTCATTTAGGGGTTAGTAATGTGTTCAAACCCCAAACACAAGGTATTTCAAGTACACCTTTTTATAAATTGACAAATAAACTGTTTCTGTCCTCAAAATAACTAGAAAAAGCCTATTGGCTATTGTAAATATTTTCTAAAGCACCGTTGGCATATAAAGGTGCCCGTGAAGACCCGTTCTTTCAAAATAACATGCAGTTATCTGTGCTCAATGGACCGATGGCCTC
>NW_015605584.1:0-537 GCF_001515605.1 Sinocyclocheilus anshuiensis | reverse complement strand
TCCAAGCTTTATAATGGCAGTGAATGGGTGTTTTTGTTCAACAGTTCAAAAGAAGTCCAATAAAGTGCATCCATCCATAATAAAAAGTGTTTCACACGGCTCCAGGAGTGAATAAAGGCCTCCTGTAGTGAATCATGCGGTTGGATCATTCTTTTCTTTTTACTGTTATCACCTGCATATTGTCAAAGTGTCTAATTCTAACGTTTGGTAATACTTCTATTCAAAATCGAGATTCCTCGATTTATAAAAAATACAATCGTGGCAAAACATTAAATTCCAATTAATCACTAAAATCGCCCAGCCCTAGCTTCCCGCATACGACAGTCAGTGGAAGTCAGAGAAAACTGTTCATAACATTTTAAATATGGATATTTTTCTTACAAAAAACGCATTGATTCACTTCAGTAGGATTTTATTCATACCCCCGGTTGCTGTGTAAGGCACGTTTTATTGGATGCACTTTATTGGAAGGATGCGCTTTATTTGACTTCCTTTGAACTGTTGAACAGAAACACCCACCCACTGCCATTATAAAGC
>NW_015605583.1:0-537 GCF_001515605.1 Sinocyclocheilus anshuiensis | reverse complement strand
TGCTTTCGTTTGAGGGTATTTAGCACCATCTAGTACCCCCGTACAACCGGGCCTAGGCTGACATCGGGGATTCCATGACTAACGATAGCCCATGGATGGAGATATGCTTCTGTCTATCAGTCCATGTGTGTAAATTTACAAATTTTGTCAATTCTTTCCTTAACCAGTCAGAATCATTCAACCTGAAGTAATGACGTAGTTAGTAGCCTCTGTTAGAATATAATTGTTGTGGAAATGTGAATGGACTCCTCGCAAGTGACTTCTGCTGATGAAACTGCAAACTATTTTACTATATTTCTTAATTAAATTTATCTTTAGTTAATTGCATCTCTGACTCCTGGTCTTAGTTCAACATATGGTCCTTGGGTCTTAACTGTACATCCCCTACACTTCAATAATGATAGTGTTTAAATCCTGACTGAAACTGTTCACAAGTATCATTGCAGAGTGAAGGGGACTCTGTTTTTCAAATTTTTTAGACCTGAATGTCAGATTCAGGATTGGTCTATAATAACCCAGTTTTGTTGCATAATGTTA
>NW_015605582.1:0-537 GCF_001515605.1 Sinocyclocheilus anshuiensis | reverse complement strand
TAATCCTGAGGTCTGACATGGGTTCTTGCTTAATTTGTTGATTTACAGGTCGCACCAGAAGAGTTCAAAGCCAGCATAAACCGTGTGAACAGCTGTCTGAGGAAGGCTCTCCCGGTGAATGTGCGCTGGCTGCTGTGCGGCTGTCTGTGCTGTTGCTGTACTCTGGGCTTTAGTCTGTGGCCGGTCATCTGTCTGAGCAAGAGGGTGAGTTTGTTCAGAGTCACTTCAAGGGATGTTCCTGGTTTAATAGAAGTTTAGCTTTATTGAAATGAGTTGAATGAGTTAAACTTACCTCTCAGTTTATAAAAAGACAAATATCGGGTGCATAGAAACTCATCTACAAAAGAAATATATGGGTTAGGGATGTGGTATAATTTTTCATCACATGGTGTAATATTGTAAGTTCTGCAGATCAAATAACAAAGTTTTAATTAAAAAACAAAAACACAGAAAAACAAGCTTTACCTTTCTACTTTTAAATATCCATAGACTTTGCAATTCATTTTTATTTTTTTATTTTTTTTTAGGCAAAAAGTG
>NW_015605581.1:0-537 GCF_001515605.1 Sinocyclocheilus anshuiensis | reverse complement strand
TATATATATATATGACATATAAATAATTAAACAAATAAAGTAATGGTGTTACTATGACACTTTTTGAAGGCCCTCAAACATAATTATTCTGCTCCGTTCATTTATTGAGATGTTCTTCTTATTGTCAGCTGTCTATTAAGCAATTGGAGCAGCTCAGTTTTGACAGTTCTCCGTCCAGACACACTGGCTGAGCGTCTCTGAGGGCCCCTGAGGGTCACTGTCTCTCTCTCTCTGACCGTCTGATGCAACCAGCAGCACGCATCTGTCAGAGCTGTCAATCACATCAGAAACACTACATTCCTTTGACCGTGACAGCGCGAGAAAGATGCTAGATCCTGATGCTTGGTTTCAAATAACTAGTCATGACTGAGCTACGTATTTTGCATTTTATGTTAAAACAAAATGCACATTATTCAGGGTTTTAAAAAGTAGAACAAACCCTCTCTTATTTGGCCATGTAAAATGGTACACATTTACCCTCATGTAGTCCTAAACTTTATTACTAATACTGTATTACTTTTTTTTGTCTATAAAACG
>NW_015605580.1:0-537 GCF_001515605.1 Sinocyclocheilus anshuiensis | reverse complement strand
TAAGTTTGCCTCCGCAGCCCCATTAGGCAAAATAGCGCGCCATAACCAAAACTAAACTTGAAAGGGCGGCCGCACACTGAAACGGCAAAACGTTGAATATCCTCCGAGTTTTATCCGAGTGTTTGATGTTTGCTTCTGTTCAAGCCACGCATCGGATGGAAGGTTAGAGAAAGCGAAAAACTATCAGACAGATAGCGATCGGGGTGTCTGGCTCCGGCGAAAGCAGTTCGCTTTAATGATAAAACATTGTCCTTTTCTGTAAGCCCTCATGGGAGGCGGAGTTCGTGACAGAAGACAAACAAGACTCTGACACTTCCCGTTAATTAACCGAATTAGCATAGGCCTATTATGTGGCTGGACAGTATCGTGACAGGCCTCGGTGAGAGACTGCAATGATGACCTTTTGCGGACACCACCAGCTGTCAGCAATTACCTGAGAGCGATCGGCCCGAATAAAAGCACTGGAGTCCTTCAGCGCCGCTTTACGCTACATGTACAGTCACTGAGCTGTGCACTGATATATATATATATATATAT
>NW_015605579.1:0-537 GCF_001515605.1 Sinocyclocheilus anshuiensis | reverse complement strand
TGTGGGTATGTGAGTTTTTTGTGCATTGGGGACATTCTGCAGTCTATAGAATCCTATGGAGATTCTTAAAACTACACCAAAAACTACATTTTGTAAAAAAAAAAAAAAATTTTTTATTGATGATGAATTTTAATCCAGACATATGCATACAGTTTCATAAATATGTCAAAATGACCCGAGGGATGGATTTAATACATATCTCAGACAACAAGACTTCTTTTATATCACACCATTTTGTTTTTCAAGTAAATATCTGTTGATTTAAGATTTTTTTATATATATATTTGTACTGGAAAACCAGACAAACATACTGAGGAAGAAAAGCTCATTTTGCAGTGCAGTGCTGCTGTAATATCTGGGCAAACTAGCCTACTCTAACATTTCACGGTCTTCTCATCTGAGCTCTTGGAGACGAACGGCAGTCCGGTCCCAGATTAATACAGTGCTTTTTGATGTAGAAACATGGATCTTATCACGTAAGGAGCCGTTTATCAGAGGCGGACAGTAACCAAGTACATTTACTTGAGTATTGTACTT
>NW_015605578.1:0-537 GCF_001515605.1 Sinocyclocheilus anshuiensis | reverse complement strand
AATAGGCTAGTACAAATAAATAAATAGAACAAAGATACAAATTAATGCTTTAATTTTTTTCAGGTTTGTCAGTGTTAAGGTACAAACATTGAATAAATAGATATAAAATAGCTTTGCATAGTCTTCACTGTATAAATTGAAAATAGGCTAATGCTACAAAAGAGCAGTGAGTGAATTTCTCTCTCTCTCTCACTGACAGCAGCTTGTAAATTAGGCGCTGTCACTTTAAGACACCATTCATGGATCCAATGTAATGATACACGTCTTTCTCAACGGTTTACGTTCACTTCAAAACCGACATTTACGAGGATACTCACCAAGACGGGTATTTTGACATTGTATTTGTGTATTTACATGTACATATTTTTGTAAATACACCTTGCCAGTTTGAACATTCAAGCGATTTTAAACCATTCAAGCACAAGCAACAAGACGAAAGAACTTGTGCGCACAGAGAGCCACGTCTCACAGTCCGTGAACACCGCATTGAGTTATTTTGCGGCTTCTTGAGTTTGAATGCTTTAAAGGAGACCTATT
>NW_015605577.1:0-537 GCF_001515605.1 Sinocyclocheilus anshuiensis | reverse complement strand
TATTATTATATACATTAACTTCATTTAATCATTTGATCATTTTTACCTTTGTAAACATAGAAATTAAATGTTCTGTCATTTATCAGACCCAAAGATTTGTCAGATTAGAGTCACTTCTGAAGACAAACACTGTCTCTCGGACTATATGTAAAGCCCCTGACAGCAGCCGGCGTGTGCTGCAGTTGTTTTGTTGTGCAGAGGTTGTGCAAACGTTCTCTGGACGTCGATCAGCTGGTCCTGAGCAGCCTGATCTCATGTCTGTGCGTCTCTCTCTCTCTCCCCCTCCTCGGATCACTCCTCTCACTTTCTCTCACTGTATATTTTAACACTTTCTCTTAAGACTCGACTTGCTTTAGCAAACACGGCCAAAAATCCAGACGACTCGCGCAGAGAATTCTCTCTCTCTCCCTGTCGTTCAGAGCAGGCGAGTTGGAAGACACTCTCTCATCAGAGGAATTTCGCACTGTATTTTTAATATGTATCTTTTAACACCTGTAAATGTCGTGTGTGATATTCCGGGTAACGAGTGTGTGTGTG
>NW_015605576.1:0-537 GCF_001515605.1 Sinocyclocheilus anshuiensis | reverse complement strand
GGACATTTTTTTTTTTTTTTTGTAAAATCAAAGATAAATAAATAAAACAATGAAGTTCTGATGATATGATACTCAATTAGGTTATATGAAATCATTATAACATTGTTCATAAAGTTATTTAATTCCTGACAAACACCGTTTAATACATGGACTTTTTTCTTTGAATTTATAGCGATGAACTTTTCTGTCACTTTTGTTTGACATAGTTTTTGTAATTATGTATTTTTAAACATAATATTACAATTTTTTTATTTAAAGTGTGAAAAAAATAAAATATAACCCATGCAATTAGCATCAGCATTGTGAAGTTCTTTAATTTGATTAAATACTCAACAATAGTTCACTATTTTTTTATCTGTACTGTACGTATGTGTGAGTTACCAACATATAGTGATGCACCGATCATGATTGTTCATGGCCGATTCCGATACCGATTTTTTACAAGCAAGCCGATTCCGATACCGATTTCCGATTTCCGATTTTTTTCCCTTCAAGCAACAAACAAGAAAGAATGAAAGTATACATAAACAAGATGTT
>NW_015605575.1:0-532 GCF_001515605.1 Sinocyclocheilus anshuiensis | reverse complement strand
AACACACTCAGCAAAATATTGTCTAATTATCTTTATTGATAAAATTCCAGAAAATATTGAGATATTATTTTTGTAAATATCGCACACCCCTAGTTCTTCTGACACAAAATAATTTGCAACAGTCGCTTTGTCACGTTCAGTGCAGACAGCCTCAAGCTGTTGGTTAATTTTTTTTTATTTACTTTTTTTTTATTATTAATTAATTAATTTTGTTTTGACTAGTAGAAGTTATGAATGGCCGGTAGCTTAAAAATTTAGTAGCCAAATAGGCCGGTGAGTGAAAAAGTTAATTTCAATCCATGGTTGTTATATAGTCAATCTATACATGGATATAGTGTGAATATGTGATGCATGTTCTGCAGTCCAAATGTTTTGCTGATGTGTTTTTTCAGCAAATATTTCATTGAAATATTTGATTGGAATACAGTTTATTAATGTCCTTGCAATCTGCGCCATTTGAGAGAATGCAAGTGTGTGTTTGCCCATAATCTCTCTCTCTCTCTCTGTGTGTGTGTGTGTGTGTGTGTGTGTG
>NW_015605574.1:0-537 GCF_001515605.1 Sinocyclocheilus anshuiensis | reverse complement strand
TTATTGGGAGAATGATGCCGCTCTATATCGTCTAGGCAACCGCAGTTTCATTAGGACTGAAGTGGGTGACAGACAGCAGCTGAATGGTGAGAGAAAACTGTTGAAAATACAAGCACTTTGTGTTGCAGATAATGCTTCCTGGTGTCCTCAAGAAGTTGTTGTTTAATCTAGCTTTAACCAGCAACACTTATTTGGTCAGCTGGCTTCACCAAAAAGACCATGCTGGTTTGCAAGCTTTGAAACTGAGCTTGTCAACCTATAAACCACACAAAATTTGAACTACAGTGAAGCTAGTAGTTATTTACATGAAGGGTTTTTTTTTTTTTTTTTTGATAAAGTTTGGGATCAGTAAGATTTTTAATGTTTTTAAAGACGTTTCTTTCGCTCATCAAGGCTGTATCTATTTAATCAAAAATACAGAAAAAAAAATAGTGAAATATTGTTGCAAATTAAAATAACAGTGTTCTGTTTTAATATACTTTAAAATACAATTTAATTCCTGTGAAGCAAAGCTGAATTTTCAGCATCATTACTCCA
>NW_015605573.1:0-536 GCF_001515605.1 Sinocyclocheilus anshuiensis | reverse complement strand
GTGCCGTCAGAATGAGAGTCCAAACAGCTGATAAAAACAAATCCAGCTGATAAAAAGGTAATCCACACCACTCCAGTCCATCGATTAATGCCTTGTGAAGTGAAAAGCTGCAAGTTTGTAAGAAACACATCCATCGTTAAGAAGTTTTCTGGCCAAAATACAAATCAATAATCCATAATAACACTTTGCCTCCAGTGAAAAAGTCCATCCCCTGTTGTTCTCTCATATCAAAATCCTCCCACATATTTGTTTAGAACTGTTTGTACTTGTAAATGGTGCTTGATCTGTGCCTATTTCTCTCCTGATTAACGACTTTTTCACTGGAGAAAGCAATATTATGAATAGAGGACTTGTATTTTACCTGGAAGCAACAGTTTGAAGATAAAACGTGTTAATGATGGATTTGTTTCTTACAAACATACAGCTTTTCTCTTCGCTAGACATTCATTGTTGGACTGGAGTCGTGTAAATTACTTGTGGATTACTGTGACGTTTTCATCAGCTGTTTGGACTCATTCTGACGGCACCCATTCACT
>NW_015605572.1:0-537 GCF_001515605.1 Sinocyclocheilus anshuiensis | reverse complement strand
CTGAGCTATGCTTTGATACAACCTCCCAACTTTTCTCTTTTTTAAGGACCCTTGCTGGACCTGTTTTGTCCCATGTCTCAAGAATGACTCAAATTATTGACAGACAGAAAACGCCTCAAAAGCCATCTGATTGAATAAACATATCTGACCATTAACCCTAAGCGAGTCATTGAATCATTTCATTTAAGCTTTCACTGAACCGATTCGTTTAAAAACACAGAGTCGTTCAAGAATTTAACACTATGCTGCGTTGTTTGGAGACGTGAAAATGTTTTGGCTTCGTTTGGAACTATTTTCGATGGCAGAGGAAAAATCGACCAGGTACGTGGCAATAATTGTGTCTAAGATGTAAGATGTATTGATTTATTTGCAGTGTTTGCAGCCATGTCCCTTGGTTTAGCCATGGTTTTATTACAGTAAAACTGTAGTAACCATTTTTTTTTTTTGGCATACTGACTACCATTTAACCACAAATACAATGGCTAAACTATGGTTAGTGTAGTAAACTATGGTTATTTTTATCTATGTATTTATTTT
>NW_015605571.1:0-537 GCF_001515605.1 Sinocyclocheilus anshuiensis | reverse complement strand
AAGGAGATGAGATGGAATAAGATCAAGCGGACAAGTAGTAGGATGGTTGGACAGGATCAGTTTGGTGACTTCTGTCTCCGAGAGAGAAGGATGCAAGTGTCTCTATGTTTGCGGGTAAGAGTAGTTTGTCTGTGTGTGGTGTGGAAAACTGTGCGCTGATGTTTGTAGTTTTGTTATTGAAGAATGTGGCAAAGTCATCAGCAATTAGAGTAGATCGGGGTGGTGAATTTCGGTCCTGGAGAGCCACAGCCCATAACCAGACGCTATCTGTCATATTTTAACAGTTTTTAGTCTTTCTGAGACCTTTCTCTCCATGTAGGAGGGTGAATGAGTTTCCATGAAGAAAGCCCATTCAAGGATTAATATGTCTAGCACCTGGATACATTATATAATAAACAGTTGTTAAATGCAAATGGTTGCCTTGTTTTTTAAACACAATTTTTTGTATTTATTTAGATTCCCCTGTTGTGTATGCTTATATGAGTATCATAAAATAGCATTAAGTTGTTAACAAAAGGGGTGGTCTAATGGATTTTT
>NW_015605570.1:0-523 GCF_001515605.1 Sinocyclocheilus anshuiensis | reverse complement strand
GTGTGTGTGTGTGTGTGTGTGTGTGTGTGTGTGTGTGTGAAAATGCATGTTAATGTACAAACCTCATTTTATGCATGTTTGATGGTGTGTTGGCAGTATATGGTTTTATCAATGGAGCTTCAGGTATTATCCAGTGTGTGGCTGCAGAGGAGGTCCACTTCCCAGCAACCTTTAGTGAAAAGCCAATCCAAAATTTGTCAAACCTAATTTAGTTTATCACAAATGACTGTAAAACTCAAGTAGGCCTAAATACATTAGTCAAAAGGTTTGCGAACACTCTAAATAATGAAATAAAGCCATTTATATCCTGGAATGTTTTTTTTTTTTAAATACAGATTCAAAATTAATCTGTATGCAAACATCAGATCAGTGGAGGTTAAATGTTTTTTTTACACTACAATATTTTTATTTTAGTTTATGTATGTATTTCTGCACCATTTTTTGACATTCTGACACACTGAAGATAAATTTATAAGTTGAAGGTCATATGATGTTGCTAAAAAGAACATTATTTTGTGTATTT
>NW_015605569.1:0-536 GCF_001515605.1 Sinocyclocheilus anshuiensis | reverse complement strand
TATATATATATATATATATATATATAATGCAGCTCTTAAAGCAGAATATTTACCACATTCTATTATTTATTCATATACTCTTTTCAGTTCAGGGTAAACACAATGAACCACAGTGAAAATTAACCTTGATCACTGAGCGAAGAAATTATCATACTATCGCTAACATGAGCAGAGAAGAGGGAAAATGAAAAACGACCTCTTCATGGTGAGGCCTCCACCGCCACATGCCTTAGTCTCGACAAACGGTCACTGGGCCACGTGCCTTGTTATCTCAGAGCAAGTGCTCTGATAAGGACTCCCTTTGCCTTCCATGCTCAAACAGAGCAACGCAAAGAGGGGAGTGAGGGATTCATCATTACAGTGGAGAAAGCAGCAATCAAAATCCACCCCCTCCCCTCCAAATACTGCAGCCCAGCCCCATGGCTTGGCAAGACATTACAACGGAGCTTAATGTAGGCGAGCTGCACCTCTGTTATTGATGGCTCTACAGACCCCAGATTTCAATAACGCAGACCCAGAGCTTATCTAGAGACATG
>NW_015605568.1:0-537 GCF_001515605.1 Sinocyclocheilus anshuiensis | reverse complement strand
TTTTTTTTTCTTTTTTTGAGTGTCCCATTTAGGGCTGCACAATTATTGCAATCGTAATTGCAATATGATCCAACGCAACTGCCTAATGGTAAAATCTGCAAATAATCATGCATAGGTACATTTGTGACATTTGACTTTTATATTCACGTCATCCTCCTTGACTGTGCAACTTCTGGTTGGTGGGTGTGCGTAGTGCGTGAAGGGTACAAAAATTCAGATTGGTGAACTTCAGTCAGTCAGTGGGTGTTAGTCTTGTACACTGGCTGTGCTTACCTATCAGAGGTGGCACAAATTAAAGAGACATTTGGAATATTGAACTGAATCAAATCATTCACATTCAAAAATCGTATTGGAAATGGTAATGGCTTTATCTGTCAGAAAAAGCGCAATTATATATTGTGCAGCCCTAGTCCCATTCTCAGTTTATTTAAATAACTTCACAGTATAATAGGCTTCACAGGAATCTTTTGAGTACTTTCTCTGAAACACACTTAATGACCTTTTATCTTTAAAGCTTTTCAAATCATTGATTTTTAA
>NW_015605567.1:0-537 GCF_001515605.1 Sinocyclocheilus anshuiensis | reverse complement strand
CTACATTGAAGAAAGAAAATATCTGTTAGTCTTTTATATTACTATGTGATAAATCATTATACAGACAAAAAGTGCACACTGATCTACATCTGACTCACTGCTGAAATGATACAGAGACACATAACATAGTTTGAAATAAATAATCTTACCAATGTATGTGCATTTCTTTCGTAGAACGTTGGCTCATGTATCATAATGACATAAGTGATCTCGTCTTCACAAATCTGAACTGTTTGAACAACAGTAATTTACAATGTGTTATTTTAGGGCTTCCAAAGTTGAATCATTTATGCACACAATTAATTAGATATATTAATGCTGCAATTTTAAAAAGTGCATTAACATATGTATGCCATTGTTACTTTTCACCCACTACTAGCAGAGTAAAACAGTAAAAACAGAATGAGTTTTTGCATGTGACATGAATAAAGACAGCTACTCAGGGCAGATCATTGCAATAACCACTAACCACACACATTATTTAGGAACTAAATGGTGTAACATTCATGAATTATATTAAATTACAATATGTTTTTT
>NW_015605566.1:0-536 GCF_001515605.1 Sinocyclocheilus anshuiensis | reverse complement strand
TGGGTTTTAGTAGGATTTACTGTTCTGTTTGAATAGGCCACACGGTTGTTGAGCTGGGTTTGTTTCTTTCATCTGAATTTCAGTTAATGGATGGGTTTTATCATAGTGCATGCTGCTATTTACACAATGCACTTAGGAGTTTAGCTGTGTTTCCTTTACACCCTTTGTACTTTACTTGATAGCAGATTAGTTTATTTACTTGATGCCACTCAAATCTCACTTTTGTTTATTAAAAAATATATATCTTATTAGTCTTTGTTTTGATTTGTCTGTCTTTCCGACATGGTTATTTCATCTGAGCGTCCTCCTAATGTATCTCGTTCACTGACCTATCCTTTTCAAAACACTGTACAGAAGTAGTCAATGTTTGCATTGTGCTGTGTCTGTTTGCTCTATAAAAATGTCTGCAAAATAATTTAATGCCACTTCAGTTAAATATTATGCCATCACCTTAACTCCTTTGTTGGATTCTTTATCGATTCATATCTGGAACAGAATTCATTATTGATTCTGATCCCACATGATGTTTATGCTAA
>NW_015605565.1:0-536 GCF_001515605.1 Sinocyclocheilus anshuiensis | reverse complement strand
GCGCTGCTCAACAGGAGGAGCAGCACATACCTGGTCCGTCACAGAAGCCGAGAGTTTAACGAATATGCCATCAGCATCAAGTGAGTTAAAAGAGCGCACTTGATTATTTTACTGTATCATTTAGAAACAACAAATAATTAGTAAAAAGTAGTCTGAGTGAATTGAGAAAAAGTTTTCCACCCACAACAATATTATTATGTTATTATTTGTTTTATTCACACAACCAAACAACAATAGAACAAATCTATAGTGTGTGTGTTCAAGCGCAAAGCCGAAAGACAAAAGCTGCCCCGTGAGATGGCTTCTTTTTTTTTTTTAAGTGATTCTTGTTTTTAGATGGTCCTGTGCACTGTCTCTCTAAAAAATGTGAGCTCGTAACTTTTAATTCAAGGACTAATGGAGACGCTCCACCCCTCGCTATCGACCCCTTCTCCCTGCATGAAAAGCTCTTTGCCCCATGCATTACTATGGCAGCTTCCCATAGGGGATATGCAGCATCGATCGCAATGATCACCAGAAAATTACTCTCATCATTT
>NW_015605564.1:0-536 GCF_001515605.1 Sinocyclocheilus anshuiensis | reverse complement strand
CTGCCCTTAGCTGGACCTCTAGCTTGTTATTCCTCCTACTCTGATGACTTCTCTGCCGCTGGTGAGCTCTGATGGCCATGACACATGTTCACAGCTCATACAATTGTCCAGGAACAGGAGGAAACTTTGGAAAAATGGCCTGACAGGGAAAACTTTTATCCAGCAGCATCATTCTAGTTGATCTGTGACAGATCCAAGCACTAACGGTCCTCATAGTGAGGACTGATGAACTGGCTATCAATCCTACTGTATGCACCTTTATAACAGAAGCAACAAGGGTCATACTGATATCCCCAAAAAAGCTTAGGAATCAGGAATGAGATACACCATTAAGCTTAGAGATTAGGGTTCAGAAGTTTGGGGTCAGTAAGTTTCTTTCTTTCTTTCTTTTTTGATCAATACTTTTAAACTTTTCCACAATAATACTATGCAGCACAGCTGTTTCCAACATTGAAAGTAATAAGAAATGTTACATGAGCAACAAATCAGTATATTAATATAATTTCTGAAGGATCATGTGACACTGAAGACTGGAG
>NW_015605563.1:0-530 GCF_001515605.1 Sinocyclocheilus anshuiensis | reverse complement strand
TTTTTTTTTTTTATTTGATTGCGCTGCTTTTTGTTTGTAAACATGGACGTGTTTGACTGTTGCGCTCGCGTCTCTTGCATAAAACAGCATTCTAAAAATGCGGTGCTCAAGTTAAAAGAAGTTCACTCCCATCTTCTTGCATTTTTTTCACGTCACATCTTTGTCAACACAAAAGCACATTCTGAGTGAATGGTGCCTAACGATATATTTATGGTTCTTCACAGAGCGCATCACACGTGGATCGTTCTTTTCTCTTTACTATAATCACACAGGCATATTGTCAAAGTGTCTAATTCTAACGTTTGAGAATATTACTATTCAAAATCGCGATTCCTCCATTTCTAAAAAATACAATTGTGGCAAAACATTAAATTCGAATTAATCGCCCAGCCCTAGCATGTGCTGTATATTAATGATGCTGAATGAAACTGTTCGGTAATGAGCGCATGTCCTGAGCATCACCTGTGCGTGACAGGTTCAGACGTCTGCGAGGGGAAGTTGTGTGTGTGTGTGTGTGTGTGTGTGTGTGT
>NW_015605562.1:0-536 GCF_001515605.1 Sinocyclocheilus anshuiensis | reverse complement strand
TTTATAACGTTAACAAGGATTTCTATTTCACATAAATGCTTTTTTCTGTTTTGTTTTTTACTTTCTATTCAACAAAATACTGAAAATGTAGCTTTTCCATCACAGGAAAAAATTACATTTTAAAATATATTCAAACATAAAACAGTTATTTTTGTAATAACATTTCACAATATTACAGTTTTTACTGTATTTCTGAGCAAATATATGAGTTTTGAACAGTAGTGTAATGTGTACATATTTAATTGTGTTTAATAAAGTGCCTTCCATATTAAGAACCATCGCAAAATACTGTTGTCCATGCCAAATATTTCTTGACTTAGTTTAGAGAAATATTTAAGTTGAATTAAAATTCACAGTCATGATCTGAAAGAGAACCAATAGCATTTGCCCAACCCTGGTGCGAACACAGTACCTCCTCTGTAGGTAAAGCCACATAAATGCGTTTAGCGAATCGCCTGTGAGGGGAAAAACACATTAGAGGATGTCATTATGAAGTGTTTGAAAGTAAGTGTGCGACTGCAGGTCAACGGTACCTA
>NW_015605561.1:0-536 GCF_001515605.1 Sinocyclocheilus anshuiensis | reverse complement strand
AAAAAAATACTTTTCGTACTTAAGTACAATAAATATCACATACTTGAAGACTTTTACTCGAGTAATATTCTAAACGGTGAGTTTAACTTCTACCAAAGTCATTTTCTGGTAAGATATCTGTACTGTTACTTGAGAATGGCTTTCAGGTACTTTATACACCACAGACTAATAATCATAAAGATCACGAAACACCAGCAACATTACAGGCAATAGTTTCAGCAGTATTCATTACCATCCAGTAACACAAACATAAAGTCAAGAATTTAGCTTACTTTGTCAGTAACTTTGCCCTGTGAGTTACGTTAGTGATGTTACTCAACACAGAAGCTTGTATCTGCAGATCTGGGGCGAGTTCAAGCCCAAACCAGTGCGCAACGTTTTGCTACAGTTTCCGGTTTGAACACATGTTTCCTGGAGACTGTCTGCGGGTTTTGAGATAGTTTCCTCTTGTTTGGTGGGTGTGCCAGAAATGTCAGCCCAATCAGCAGCAGCATGTATATAAACCACATGGTATTAAAGAGACAGCTGGCACAATG
>NW_015605560.1:0-536 GCF_001515605.1 Sinocyclocheilus anshuiensis | reverse complement strand
GATCTAAACATATGCACTGTTACAAGGACTGTCAAAAATGTTATATAAATTAATGAATTACATGATTAATCAAATTAACTGCACATATTCATATTAAATCCAAATTATTGTGGCAGGCGAAAGCTTTACATAGACACAAAGTGGATGTACAAGCCAATATACTGTGTTAGCTTCCCCCTGTACTGGAACACTGTACTAAAATATACTGACAGAGTTTCCTGCAATACTTATTCAGCAGCACCACAACACCACCACTGATTCTACAATGCGAACAACATAGTGCGATTCCAAAATGAAGGAATGAGCCGGTACTTATTAGAAAATCAAAAACTTACAACAAAACAAGTGAATTCCAATTCCTAAAAGAATGACTCTGAGTTGGTTCTTTTTAGTGAACCAAACACATACAGTAAAATAAATAAAATGTTTCTTTTAGGGCTGTCATCGTTAACGCGTTAACGCATGCGATTAATTTAAAAAACCTTTAACGTGTTAAAATAATTTAACGCAATTAACACAAAATTACTGAAGCACAA
>NW_015605559.1:0-536 GCF_001515605.1 Sinocyclocheilus anshuiensis | reverse complement strand
AGATAAACATCACATTTTCGTTTTTGGGTGAACTATCCCTTTAAGTTTGATTTTTGTTTTTGTAATGGTTTTACACATCGCCTGTGGAAATGGTGAAGAATAGAAAAATGTTTTTATTTCACAATTATACTCATTACATTCAGACTGATGAATCACACTTTTTAAGATCCACGTTGTAACTTTGGACTTTGTAAATGATCCTGGTTTCCTCACATGAAATGTATATTATGTTGGTGTTCTTGTATGTTTTTGTTCGGATGGTTTTTAGTGGACCAAGTCTCACAGGTGAAAAAGGGGTGAATCTGCAAAGTCTGACTGATTAAAAACATCCCTATGTTGTAAAAATAAACCAATGTCCTCTCTTGTGTTTTCAAACAGGAGAAACATCTCAGTTTGATCGCACCTTCACGGTCTGGGTCGTAAGATTTTCACAGGCCGGGATGATGAACATCGTGGGTCTGGTATGGAAATAACAGTCCCTCTGTGGTGAGGTTAGTCCGCAGGTTACCAGTAAAGAGCTTTTTAAACTGCACAAG
>NW_015605558.1:0-536 GCF_001515605.1 Sinocyclocheilus anshuiensis | reverse complement strand
TTTCTTAAGTTGCAGTGCGTTGAGCTCTCTCGGCCACCGTATTTTTCACTATTTTACTGTTAAACAGTTTACTGCTATCAGGTTAATGTATTCTAATAATGCTTACATAATCTGATTATTACTATATTCTGAATAATATTATTATACAGTACATTTTTGGTGTTTCACTGATTTTTATTTGTCCAAATGCACCTGAAAATTATTCTGAGACCTATCGGCATGGATACAAATTTATAACTTTTTAATTAAGACAAGGCCTAACATTTTGTTAAACTTTCGCTCTGTTCATTTTTTTTCTTGTGTCTACACACAATAATAAAATAAAGAATTCCAATGTATTTCTGTGAGGCTGTCTTGTATTTGCAGTTGAGGTTCTGGAGTTTGCCTCCATTATGGCTCTACCTCATAAAAGATAAAGGGCTTTGAACCATAAAGGTATTCCAGTGCCCAACATTCAGATCTTGATGTAAAAGGAAACAAAGTGTCAATGCTACTTTTTTTTTTTTTTTTTTAATCTGAGCAATTATTCAGTTGTC
>NW_015605557.1:0-536 GCF_001515605.1 Sinocyclocheilus anshuiensis | reverse complement strand
TAAGTTTAGGTATGTGGTAGGATTAAGGGATCTAAAATATGGTCAGAATAAGGCATTAATGTGCTTTATAAGTACTAATAAACATGCATGCTAATAAGCAGGTAGTTAATTGTGAGAATTGGTCCTTAAAATAAAGTGTTACCAAAAATCTTACTAACCACACATGTTTGAACAGTAATGGACTGTATATAGGCCTACGTACACCTGTGAAAAGCTGCATTGTTATTTCACATCTGTTTACACTGGACACGAGTGAAGAAACACATCTGAATTTCTCCCATAAGCTGCTTGCACTAGAAGCAGAACAGAGTAGACAGTATTTTTTTGCTTGCTGTTTTTTTTTCTCCCTTTCCTGAGAATGTACAGTGGTATAAGCAATACAGCAGAATCTCACCAGTTGACACATTTCAGCCCTGACATGGTATATACAGTCACATTCCTTATTGATATGCTAAGAAGACATGGTTTTGATTACTGTAGCTGCGGTTATCACAGTGATGACAACACAACGCAGGCCACAAAAAAAAAAAAAAAAG
>NW_015605556.1:0-536 GCF_001515605.1 Sinocyclocheilus anshuiensis | reverse complement strand
TTTTTTTTTTCCTGTCATGATTTAGTGTGCATGTTGACGTAATATCAAGAAGACATTGTAGTTGGAGGCATTTAAGTGAACAGCAAACATTTAATTTATCATAAAAAAATCTTTACTTCATGAATGCCCATGACATACACTTGTGCTAAAACAGTTGGTGGAATTGAAACAAACATTTTCATAACAGTACACTCTTGTTTGATTACTATACTTGTTGTGTTGGCATTTTCAAGAACTGCAAAAATTCATATATCTTGTGAAAGTACAACAGAACTACTGTACGTCACTTCTGAAGAACACTACGGTGAACAAAATTCATACAAATTAATTCTAAAATTGCACTGTAAAACGACACTTTTTTATTTTACAAGCCTGTAAAAAAGCAAGTATTCGATCAAAAGAAGGAAACTGAAATATTTATGGCTCAAAAGTGCAGAACATATGTGCAAAGCAACTGCATACTGATCTCCTCACATACAATTCATACAATTGTTCATTAAATAATTTCAAGTGAGTGTTTGCAGTTCCTAAGCGAG
>NW_015605555.1:0-536 GCF_001515605.1 Sinocyclocheilus anshuiensis | reverse complement strand
AACAGAAAATATATGTACTTTACTTCAAATCTGCATATGCAAACAGAAAAAGTAAATATGTATTTAGGATTTATTTCCCCCACTAGTCTGAATGAAGACATTGTTATGGAAGCAAAACAGCCCTCAACATTGACATTGCATGAAACAACAATGGCCTGCAGTGTCTTGCCTCAAGAAAACTGCTGATGTTGTGGCTGTGTGTTTGCAGTTACCTCTTTGAAACACTGCAGGTGAACCGCGCTCTCCAGAAAATCCCGCATGCTTTGAGACTTGTGACTCAGAAACAACTCATTGGAGAACACGACCGGCCCTTCCTTCAGCATACGAGAGAAGAGCACTGCAGTAAGCATTTATAAAACTCAAGGTAATGTTTTTATGTGGATGTGTGTCACTCACGGCAGGCGACTGTAAGGCGTCTCTGTATCCTCCGAACAGCAGAGCCTGCGCTCGGAGGAAAGCGTGCGCGACCCCTGACCCGGCCGACGCCGCCTGTCTCTTCAGCCTGACCTTCAGTCCCGCCACCTGCAGCAACAGAG
>NW_015605554.1:0-536 GCF_001515605.1 Sinocyclocheilus anshuiensis | reverse complement strand
GTTGGCTGGGTTTGGAGGAATGGCAATGCCACACATACAGCACAGACTGCGAGCAGAAAGAGCGAGCGATTCAGAAATGATCCAAACATCTCAATCAAAAGAGCTCATTCGGAATGCAATGGAGATGAACATTTGAAAACACTCTTATAAGCTGTCACTATCACGATACTCACAAAAATCAGACTGTAATACTCACATATTGCCTTGGCTGCTTGATGGCGGGCCTTGCATGTACTCCATGACTACAACAACAAACCAAAGATAATAACTCATTTTAATAATCGCATCCGAAATAAAAGTTTGTTTGCATAATACATGTGTGTGTACGGTGTATGTTTATTATGTATATTTGAACACACACACATACAGTATATAATTAAGAAAAATATGCTGTTTATATATTAAATATATTTATGTATAATATAGGTTATATAAATATATACTGTGTTTGTGTATATATGCATAATAAATATACACAGCACATACACACATATGTAAACAAAAACGTGTATTTTGGATGCGATTAATCGCGATTA
>NW_015605553.1:0-536 GCF_001515605.1 Sinocyclocheilus anshuiensis | reverse complement strand
GGTGTCAGTCACAGCTCGGAGAGATCAAGTCATTGTTGTGTTATGTGCAAGAAGTCGGCCGGTTTGAGACAGCCAGACAAAAGAGCACTAAAGAGGCAGTCCAGCGGCGGGTTATGGGGGTCTGAGCTCCAGTGAGGGGCTGCGGTGACCTGCGCTGACCGCTGGCCCAGGGGCCAGACCCTGTCGCCACTTGCCCCTCGAGGAGGTGCCTGCCAGGGCAGGAGGGCATGGGAAGAGGCCGGGATATGGCAAATGCGTCGTAACAGAGAAGAGAAAGAGAGGCTCTGCAGTCTTTCAGATAACAGGATGCACAACATTGCGAAGTTTGAATGCTAAACATAGAAACGGAAGCCTGGTCATGAGTGCGTTTTATTTGTCAGTAACTATTAGAGGCATAAGATTATAAATCATCATCATGTTGTATTAATATTTTTACATATAAATGTCATTGATATAGATTTTTTTTACAATTATTTAAATATTGTTATATTCTTATTCTTTTCCCATTTATTTATAATAATAATAATATATTTTAA
>NW_015605552.1:0-536 GCF_001515605.1 Sinocyclocheilus anshuiensis | reverse complement strand
CACTGCCTTATAGATAACCTTAAGACTAACATATTGATACTAACAACCAAAAAACTTTAATTTTGATTTCATGGGGACTTTAACATTTTGAGGTAAAAGTCATAGTAGTCCCAAAAAGTTGAAATGATGAATAATAATTATGATTTAAAAAAAAGTCAATTTGGACATAAATTCAGAATTTCAGGTACAAAGTCGAAATTATGAGATAAGCCATGTTTATGACAAAAAGTTTAAATTATGAGATGAAAAGTTAATTTATAATAAGTTACAGAATCAAACATTATATATCAAAAAAGATTGTTATTGGACATTACCAACTGTACCATGGAAATTAAATTTCATTCCAATGTAAATTTCATAGTTTACCATCTGATACCATTACAGTACCATGGTAGCAAAGTACTTTTTTTAAGAATCATATTTGCCTATTAATAACCAGCTGTCTCAGCCATTAATGTTTTATACCCATAATTAGAGTATTTTCATTCATGTTTACAAAAGTGTAATGAACTAAGAAAAAATACCTAATGTACCAT
>NW_015605551.1:0-536 GCF_001515605.1 Sinocyclocheilus anshuiensis | reverse complement strand
TTTCATGTATTTTTGCAGAACTGTTGTGAGCATGATAGATGGACATTATTGCATTGACAAATTAATCGGCTAATCACAGCGATGTGGATGCACTGCCTACTTCAAGACCTCTGTAATGTCAAGGACAGTAATATCAAGGTTGAACATATTTTGTAGCATTTTCTGCATTATGCAAATTCATCAGGAATCAGGTGGTTTGGTGTATTATTGTGCTATCATCCATGAAGTTATGTGCTACTTCTCAAATATGATGTCTGAGTAAACAATTTTCTGATGTGCATCTGGTTCTATCTGTTTCACTGCAGACTTTACAGTCAGATCCAGTCAGTATTCAGTACATCTCTGATACTTTTTGGCTCTTAATGGTCTTTTATTATAATTGCTCTGTTACCAAAATAAATAAATGCATAAAATCTTGTGAAATTGGATCCAGGATTGTCACATACTGAAGTGAATTGCTTTTTAGTTACTTCTCGGGAAAATTAGAGCTGTAGTGCAAAATTGGTCATTTCAGATACTGAATGCTTCTTCAGAGG
>NW_015605550.1:0-536 GCF_001515605.1 Sinocyclocheilus anshuiensis | reverse complement strand
ACACACACACACACACACAAATCGGTCTTCTAAGAATTTGATGAGAAATGTTTAATGAATTTAATTTATGAGTTTAATGAGTTTGATTTAAAATCTCTGACTTTGGATTACAGACTTTGGTGTTTGGTTCCAATCTGAGCAAGGTTTAAGACATAATCTGCATCAACTCTTGAGTAGACAGACACATACAGTTTCTACAGTCTGTTTCTCAGTAGAAAAAACTGAGAATAGATAGAGCAAAATATCTCAAAATAATCTCATTTGTTTCTCCTATACAGTAAAGAGTGATGGATTGAGTGTGTGCTGTTATAGTCACTTCTCTCTCTATTGGTGTGTTAGGTGAGCTGTGCCATTTGTTTTCCCCATAGCCATGACGTTGCTCTGTGTGTGTGTGCATGAGTCTACTAGACTCATATGAGACATTACAGGATAGCTGAGCCTCTCTTATGGGCCACAGCTGCTCATGGCTGTTGTAGTGCCTGTGTGATGTCATCTTTAATGGACATCCATTTCCACTGGGAAACAGGAGGGAGGGA
>NW_015605549.1:0-536 GCF_001515605.1 Sinocyclocheilus anshuiensis | reverse complement strand
GCGCAGCCCACCAGGAGGCTTCTGTAAATCATTTCTTTCATTAGAAATTATTGAAAAATGAATGGACAGAGCCGTGTGAAATAGCTAGAACAGCAATTTGATGAACCAAATGTCATTTGACGTCATTGAGAGCTTTGAGGGATCAAGTTTGGATCCTCCTCACACAAAGCTACTTTACGACTTCTGAATTAGTCATCTGATCTACTTGTAAGGTGTTTTTGGAGCTTGACAGCTTGTGGTGAGTGTATGTTTTTATTACATGCAAATGAGCAGAGTGGACATTCTTCTAAACATCTTCCTCAGAAAAACTCCATACAGGTTTGGAGTGAATGTTGACGAAATTATTGTATGAGAGGTTAGGCTGAAGATGTACTGGCACATTGTGGCAAGGTGCATTGTGGGATAGCATCAATCACACAAATGAAGCCCGCAGTATGACTGGCAGGAATCAGACTGGATGAAAGCAGACATGTTTGTAGCCAGACTTCTGATATTAAGTCTTGACCACACTCTAAAAAATCCTGGGTTATTTTTTT
>NW_015605548.1:0-536 GCF_001515605.1 Sinocyclocheilus anshuiensis | reverse complement strand
CTGGGCCCCGAACAGCAGATTGAACTGACTCAGGACGCCCGCGGCATTAGCCCAGTGCTAATGATAGCAACAGAAGAGTTAGCTGAACGTCAGAGCGACGGAACGGAGGCTTCTGGAAACTAAATGAAAATAACAACACATCCGTTTAAAAGCGCCTGCAGTGTAGAGGAAGAAAAAAGACAGCATCCTGCAGTGATTACTGGTGCTCCAGATGCAATCAGACACGCTCTGGAAAATACTGCACTTAAAACCTCAACAACAGGCCAAAATAGCACGAAAAAAAAACACATAAACCTGTGTGACCTCAACATAATGCTGGAAATACACAATAAAAATATCTCAGCATTCGTATCCTGCTGGTACAGACGGTTACATAAAGGTTTCATGACTCTTCTTCAAAAAATGATGACATACGACATGATAAAAACCTGAACTAAACATCTGCTTCATCTGTAAAGTAAAATATGAGTAACCTGGTATGAGAACCAGGCTTATTATAGTCAAATACAAATAAAACCATAAAAAAGGTTACATTA
>NW_015605547.1:0-536 GCF_001515605.1 Sinocyclocheilus anshuiensis | reverse complement strand
ACAATGAGCTTATCATAGATGTTATTTCAGCAGTAGGATTGCGCCGGGTTACAAATGGGCCTGCTGTAAAATCCACATCTGGTTGTTCAACAATTTCTTGTTCATTTACAGGTGTACTTGGATTATCTGTATTCCCAGTGTTCACAGTATTAACATCAGTAACTGGATCAGTATTAGGTACATCCATCCTGATAATTACACAAATCCAAACAAATACAACAAAAGAGGTCCCCATACGGGCCACCAATATGTAACGTTCAGCCTAAATAAGGCAAGCTACAAAAATAAAATTGTCCTGTTACCTCTTTAACCCGCTTGTTTGACTAAGTGAAGACACAATAAATGCCACGGGAAACAAGGTTGAATACCAACCCAAAGTGTATTACATCAAAAGACACAAAAAAAATATGATTTTCAAAAGTCAAGTTGCTGTCTAATATAACATCCAGATTTTTTACTGTAGAGGAAGTAACAGTACATCCGTTTAGTTACAAATTGTAATCCAAGAGATTCTGTGTACTGCTTTTTGGTCCAAT
>NW_015605546.1:0-515 GCF_001515605.1 Sinocyclocheilus anshuiensis | reverse complement strand
TGTGTGTGTGTGTGTGTGTGTGTGTGTGTGTGTGTGTGAAAAATCCTCTATTGTGCACTATGTGTATTATGTCTATTATTACTTTGCTGAATATTACAACCTAGGCTTATTGGAAAATATGCCTCTAACTACATTTTTTGCAAAACTCCAAAAAAAGTACCTATTATTGAATTATAAATGAAAGCTAGTGATAGTAAAACAACAACAACTTATTCATCACCTCAGAACATAGTGCACAATTTGTAAATAAAAAAATTTTGACATTTACGTCACATCACCAGCATCATATATATGGCTAATATGATATAGTAAATGTGCTTGGTATCCCACCTCACTTTAGGGTAGAGTTTAGTGTAAGTGGAATGTTATTTTCAAATGCAGATAGAGGATTTAGCACCACATTTAATTTCCAAACAGCCATGATACATACAACAACCAATGTAATAACACATTGTCACATTCATGTCCATCTGTTTTGGCCAAACACCAAACACACTTTCAGTGCTATTCACTTT
>NW_015605545.1:0-536 GCF_001515605.1 Sinocyclocheilus anshuiensis | reverse complement strand
AGGAGATGTTAGGGGAGCTCTTTACACCCATCGAGACCCCTGAGGCTCAGAACCGTGGCTTTCTCAAGGGCTTTTTTGGTGGCAACGCCCAAACCTTCGACCGAGAGGAGTTGTGTGAGTGTAGTTATTTATCACTCCTCCCTGTGTAAGCATATTCTAACAGGTTCAGAACTGCCCACTGAGACATGAGGAGACTGATTGACATATAAGATGACCGTTTTAATTTGAAAAATCTTTAAATCAGTTTTAATCTGAAAATCTAAAATATTTCTCTCTTTTTCCCATTTTCCCTTGTTTTAGTGTTATTTTTGTATTATTTATATAATATTATAAAATGTCTTAATATTTTGAATTAGCTCTTATTTTAATATTTCAGATTCCCTTTTAATGAATTAGTTTAATGACTTTTTAATTACTTTAGTTTTAGTTAACAATAACAACGCTGTCTTGTTTCCCTTTTTCTCTCCTGCTCTGTAGTTGGTGAGGCAGCAGCGGGTAAGGCGTCCCGCAGCCTGGCACAGCACATCCCAGGACAG
>NW_015605544.1:0-536 GCF_001515605.1 Sinocyclocheilus anshuiensis | reverse complement strand
GCTCCTACTGTTGTCTCTTACTCACCTTAAGTGCCCTCCTCAATCATTCTTAACACAACAGGATTCATGTGTTGGCACCTCATTTAACTGTGGTGATTAATTCACTAGCTCCAGAGAAAGCTCCATGTGTTGTGCTTGAATGCGTCACTGAACCAGGAACATTAAGATCTAAACTCCATCAACCACCTGATGCACTTAGCAGAAGCCATCGTCAGCCTTCACTTTATAAAAGTTTTCTGAAGACCTAACAAGAAGGAAAATACAACCAAAATATAACAAGATGATACAATGCAGACACTATTAGTTGAACAAACAGATCTCGCCTAAGGTTGAGCCTACATTGCTGTCTCAAGCTGGTCAGGATGTTCAAACAAACAGAGTAATGTTGTGATAGTGCCAAAAGGGCCAGTGTTTACACTTCTGAGGGAAATCATAACATGAATGATTTACTTAGTTGTCTCTGCATAAAAGCCCATGATAGAATTTACTATCTTAACCTCTAAAACACTTGTCTTCTATTAATTTACTAACAAAAT
>NW_015605543.1:0-536 GCF_001515605.1 Sinocyclocheilus anshuiensis | reverse complement strand
TGTCACGTAACTTTTGTAATTAATGAAGCAATGCAACTTAAGCTTTCTAAGTTGTCTATTTTCTATAATGCATATAGCAAATACAAATGCAAAAGAGAAACAGTGCTATATTTAATATCAGGAAGCGCTGTAGCATGGCTAAGCATGATGGGTATTGTAGTTCTTGAGGGTTATCATATGCTGCCTTCAAGCTGGGAAACTCGTAACTCATGGTGCATTCAAGTCATGTCGGATACATGGTATTTACGAGTTGAACACACATGAACGTCACCACAAAGTCGTTAATACGAGTGGGAAACTCGAAATTTTCTATAAGCCCCGAGTTTCCGAGTTGGGGGCGTGGCAGTAAAAGAAACGTGTCGGATGCAATGGACGCAGCCAAAAACTATAGATATGCAGCGTCTGTATTGACTGTAATGACTTTTTTTGTAATGTACAATAAAACTATATAAGATACATGTACAAAATATTATATTATTGTATAATTACCTTAGAATATATAATGATTCAGTTTACATCACCTTCATAAATTGAAT
>NW_015605542.1:0-536 GCF_001515605.1 Sinocyclocheilus anshuiensis | reverse complement strand
TATATATATATTTGTTGTCATAATTAAAAATCCCAAAAACGAAGAAAAAGGCCAAAACATTAAATAAAACAAATACAAATATAACATCTAATTTAAAATATCAAAAACTATAATAGTTTATCTATAATACTAAAATAACATTGATTTAAAGTATGATGACTGCCTCTAAGCAGATATGGACTAAATACAGTAGATTTGTGTAAGCATACACATTTATAGACAAGAGTATGAAATTATCAATACATTAAAACATAAAAAAAACATTATACAAAGTAAAACAGCCTAAATGGTCGATATTCTAAATAATAAATGAGTGAGAATTGGTAAATACCCATCTCAGATAGCTAATTTAAAAGTCTATGGTCAGTGGGCACAACTGAGTTTCTGAAACGATTCAACCTACAATATTCTGTATCAACTACCAGAGAGCAAGATATTATGCTCTAAATTTGGAATAGGTCAGATATTATATTTTGAACTTGCTTTAGTGCAGTCTGCCCATATATTGGGCCTCATGTATTAAACAGGAGCAGAAT
>NW_015605541.1:0-536 GCF_001515605.1 Sinocyclocheilus anshuiensis | reverse complement strand
CCACCAACTGTTTGATTACCAGCAATCTTCAAAATATCTTCTTTTCAAATGATGACAGAATTTTCATTTTCGGGTGAACTATCCCTTTAATGCACTGTAATTAATCAGCTGTTCAAAGTATGGTGATATCTGTGGTGTTTAGTAGCTTGACAGTTCCCGCCTAAACAGCGCGCAGTATTCATCCGCACCCCATCTGACCGCTGCCATGCTAAACTATCTGATCTGTGTAGTGGAGCTCGCGCAATGATACAGCATATAAAGCCAAAGAACAGTCTATTTTCGGATTACGCCATACACAAACAGTTCTTGGACTTGGAAAACGGATATAGACGACTAAACTTTAAATGTAGTCTATATATGATATATACACTAACGCACAATTGTCGAAAATTGCTTTCAAAATAATTAGTTAAGAATCGTACGCAATTTTTTTTTCTGTGGACCTAATTTTTTAACATTCCCGCCCCTCCTCTTCGAAAAAGAAGTTCCGGTCACATCCGCCATTTCGGTGGAGACTGGAAAGCTATTGTTAGCTA
>NW_015605540.1:0-535 GCF_001515605.1 Sinocyclocheilus anshuiensis | reverse complement strand
TTTGTGGATTATTGTGATGTTTTTATCAGCTGTTTGGACTTTCATCCAAAATCTGTTCCAATGAAGAAAATAAAAATTTTCAACAAATTTCCATTTCCTTTAAGCACTTCTCAGACTCAAATTATCTATTTTTATCACATTCTTTCTTCCCTTGCAGGACTCAGCCCTAAACAAACGTACATCAGCTACAGCAACCACGCAATCTAGGTAAGGGATAAAACGCCACTACCAAATCCCAGAAGTGACCCCTAGAAGACAGCATTTCAAGATAAATCACTCTCACGTTATGTCACTTATGAAAGTGAGATAGCGGATGGTTGGAAGACCCCCACAGACATGTTTCCATTAATGAAGCTCATGTGAAGTCACATAGGGAGCATCTTGGGAGGCCGAGACTGTTGAGGCCGGGATGTTGGAATGACGGTCTGTCACCCAGACTATTCCATTACAGCTTACTCTATCTATTCCAGATGTCATTGTTAAAGTGATACACACTAATTAAGGACAACATGTCAGTGTCTGCTGTTTCATTGAC
>NW_015605539.1:0-536 GCF_001515605.1 Sinocyclocheilus anshuiensis | reverse complement strand
ATTCTGACGGCACCCATTCACTGCAGAGGATCCATTGGTGATGTGGTGAAGTAATGAAATGCTAAATTCCTCCACATCTGTTTAGATGAAGAAACAAAATCAACTATATCTTAGGTGGGCTGATGGTGAGTAAATGTTAACCAAAATTTTGGGGAGAACTATTCCTTTAAAAGAATTGCCTTCCTCTCTAAGATCACTTGCACTTCTTGGTCACACAGAGATTCATATAGACATCAAATTAACAAAGAATTCAACATGATAAAATATTTATTAAAAGAAGGTTTTAAGGGAACACAAGGAGTGGTTATTTATTGGCTCAAATCTACACAAAACCATGTGTCTTTCTTCATTAATAAACATTTCATGTTCTCCTTCAACTTTTCAGATGAACAACTACCATTCAAGTGAAAGAGAACAGATGCACTTGCATTTAATATCACATTGAACTAAAGTGTATTAACTTATTAGTAATGTATTCATTAAAAAAGTTGTAACAAAAATATTTGCAAAGAAAACTCACAAAACTAGAACTAGTA
>NW_015605538.1:0-536 GCF_001515605.1 Sinocyclocheilus anshuiensis | reverse complement strand
CCACAATGGGAGTTTACATCATAACCACAAGAAAGAAATGATGTCCCACCAAACAATGCATGTTTATCTGACCCTGGACCTTGCGGGATCGTGCACAAAGTGACTTCTTAGATTTTCATTAGTTGTGGATGCAACGAGAGAGGATTGAGCGATTAGATGATCATCCTCGGGGTACAGCGCTTCAGATCGGTTTTTGTTATGCCGTTTATTGTCGCATTATTGAATGAAGAAAGCTAAACGAGCTTCCGCTGCATCACCAACCACCAAAGTTAATGTTTAAAGCTGACGTTAACTTTAAAGTTAGCAATTAAACACATCGATCCATGATTTCACAGACTCTTTATTCTTCTGCCACTTTTGGCCTGGGTAATGTTACACAGAAACCGGAACCTGGCGAAATATCTGCGTAATGGCACTGGAATGGGCTTTTAACCTATATTGCGCTCGGCGTTTAGTCAGTGGTCACTCGTACTGTGATTTTACCACAGCAGGCCTTGAAACCATTTCCGCAAACACATGGCATCAAGGCTGTCTAT
>NW_015605537.1:0-536 GCF_001515605.1 Sinocyclocheilus anshuiensis | reverse complement strand
TTTAAGTCACAGTTGTGAGATATAAAGTTGCAAGTCACAATTACCTTTTTATTTTTATTTTTTGACAGACAGGGGCATCCATAGAACTCCATCTCAGCAGTTCTCAGCTTTTTCACTCTGAGGGGAGAAACTGGTGTTTTTAGCCCGGGGCCAAAACTCTAGCACTGTTATCTAGCAGAGGGACGTCTGTGTACGTTAGTGTGTGCAAGTGACAGCAACACAAAGGGAGCACTGACTGTGTGTTTGACTTTTATGTTTAGAATTGATACCACGTCTCCATATTGTGTCCCTTGAAAGCTCCGAATGGTCTGAGTGTTTACACCATCTGCCCGTTTCATTTAAAGTTTTTTAAACCCTCCCATCTTGCTGAATACACAGTATCAATCTTGCCACATGAGAGCTTTTTTACACCAGCAGTTCCCCTTCTTGTATAATTCATCTGTATAAATAAAGAATTACTGTATACTCAAGGAAGCTGTGCATCTATGTTAATGTCATTTATTATTGTACTTTTCCCTGGTGCATTTTGTTTAGGG
>NW_015605536.1:0-536 GCF_001515605.1 Sinocyclocheilus anshuiensis | reverse complement strand
TAGACTCTTTGGCCCTGATTTCTGGATCATGGTGAGCATTTTAGTAGGTGGAGGAGCCCTTCTGCTGCTGCTGATATGTGTTCTTATCATCTGTGCATGTCGAAGCTGTAGCCAACTCAAAAAAGCACAAACAAGGTGAGAGACGTCCTCATCGCCTCTGAAATTAAATTATGCAATGTGTGCTTGTATTTTCAACAAAAGGGAGACAAACTATGAAGCTGTCGCTGTTCTTGTTGAGCTTTAAAAGTCCACACCACAATCCTCCACAGTCATTAGCATATTACATTTATTCATTTAGCAGATGCTTTTATTCAATGTAATAGTAGGAGTATAATAATATAAAGTCATATAAATACAATTATAGATTAAGGGAATGAACCTATAAAGGAATCTTCTCAAACACGGGTTATTTGCTTTAAGTAACCTGCAGTTAAACAGGAAATTCAAAGGCTTTTACCACAGGTTCCTGTAGTCTATTCGATTTTAGTAAACAGATCGAATCAAGCTCCACTTAACATCCTGTTCACATATGTTGA
>NW_015605535.1:0-536 GCF_001515605.1 Sinocyclocheilus anshuiensis | reverse complement strand
TGCTAGAGTGTTGTGGGCCATTGCTAAGGTTTTTGGGTGATTGCTAGTTGAGCCCACATCCAAATCTCTGATATTCTGCTGTCTAGATTGGGTTCCTCCTTTTGGATGTTTTTCGTTCACTTTTTTGTCCACCAGATAAAAATAATTTTTTATAAATTTTTTTGCATGTGGAACATCCTTTTATCCAAATAAGTCAGTCAATTAACATTGTGTGAAACAAAAAGCTGCATATTTGTTAGAAACAAATCCATATTTAAGATGTTTTAACTTTAAACTGTTCCTTCTGGCCAAAATATGAGACTGTTTTTGTTTGTAATCAGTGCTTGATCTGTGCATATTTCTCTCCTAATTCAGACGACACAACATTATCACTGGCCAAACCGATATTATTGATAGAGGACTTGTATTTTAGCTGGAATCAATTGTTCGAAGGTAAAAACGTTTTAATGAATAATTTGTTTCCATGCTGTTCATGCAGCTTTTTGCTTCTTAAGACGTTAACTGATGGACTGGAGTGGTGTGGATTACTTGTTGAT
>NW_015605534.1:0-535 GCF_001515605.1 Sinocyclocheilus anshuiensis | reverse complement strand
CCAGTCTTCAGTGTCACATGATGCTTCAGAAATCATTATAATATGATGATTAGCTGCTCAGAAAAACATTTCTTATTATTATCGTCAATGCTGAAAACGAATAGAAATGTCAAATGAAGGATTTATTTTGAACAAATATATTTTTTTATAATAAATAAAAAACTGACACTTTTAATCATTTAATCTATCCACGCAAAAGTAGTAATTTCTTTCAAAAAAGAAGAAAAAAAAAAGTGTTAGAGTGTAATTTTTTTTTATATAATTGTACTAAATTCCGCCATTGACCAATCAGAATCTGAGTGCTGAGCGTGCATGTCTCTACTCAGATGTTCTGCTGTTTGTGTGAGTAGTTTGGTCCACTTTCCTGGGTCTGGCTGTAATTTCGCCACCTGTAATGTAGCGTGAGAGCATGTGGTTGTGAAAGTGCTTCTGTTTTTAGATGCTATTCTAGATGGAGTATTATTAGCTTCTGTTGAGATCCTGCTGATAGCATGTTTCCCAAACACACACACACACACACACACACACACACACA
>NW_015605533.1:0-536 GCF_001515605.1 Sinocyclocheilus anshuiensis | reverse complement strand
CTTTTCCATGACATTCTAATTTATTGAGATGCACCTGTATAAGGTCAAGAGCCAAGTGGCTTGAAGAGGGAGAGAAGAACTCGGAACTTGAAAAAACGGAATGGTCAGAGGAAAACTCTTTCAGCACTTAATATCAATGGTGTTATCTCAAAAGATCCAAAAGTAATTTCAGAATTTGTTACCACATTTTATAGTAATCTTTATACTTCCAAATTTAACTATGACATTTGTGAAAAATTTATTGATAATATTAAGTACGGTATTAAGGTTATTGATATTGAGTTCAAGAAAATGTGTGATTCCGAATTGTCAGTAGATGAAATTAAGCAAGCTCTAAGTTCAATGAAAATGGGTAAATCGCCCGGTATTGACGGGCTTTCTGTAATTTTATGTCCACTTTTGGGAGATTATTAAAATACCTTTATTTTATATGTATAAAGAATGCCTTAGTCAGGGAGATATTGTTACGCCCCTTCTAGGGGTAAAGGACACAACATGAAAAGAGAGAGAGGAAGTGGGGATTCTTTTGAGGGTTT
>NW_015605532.1:0-536 GCF_001515605.1 Sinocyclocheilus anshuiensis | reverse complement strand
AAAAATTGACACTTAAGACTGGTTTTGTGGTCCAGGGTCACAATTGATAATCAACAACAACAATGAGCAGATTTAAAAAAAAAAAAATAGAGACTATAGAGACCTCTTAAAACAAGCCAACATTGAGGAATTTTTAATTTCTATAAAGATGTGGAGCTAAAAGAGAAAATCCAACCACCTGTAGTCTTTAATTCAAAGTCTTTCATTTATATCTGCTTAGTTTAATTCTTAAGGCATCCGTTTCTGTCTGGTGAGTTCAGTGCATTAAGTTCATTTATTCAGTGTATTTGACGTAAGACACATAATAAACACCCCTCTAAGTCAGTTGTAGGACACAAATGTTGCCCCTTAATAAAACAATTAAAGTTTCTATTTTAAGTTTCTGTTATATGTTTTAGACTGTAGCCACACATCTTTTGTGTTTTTTTTTCTCTGTTATTAGATTGAAATAGTTGTGTTCAGACAGAAATGCAGTCAGATTGGATTGACTGGTTTAACCTGACACTCGTTGTGTTTCAGGGCAGCCCAGGACTTTG
>NW_015605531.1:0-536 GCF_001515605.1 Sinocyclocheilus anshuiensis | reverse complement strand
GAAAAATAAAATGAAAACTTAAAATAATATAAAATATAAAAATTACATGTAAAATATAATTACAAAAAATAATAAATTACCCCTTTTATGTTTCACAGAGAAAAAAAAAGTCACAAGGACTGGAACCATTACAATGCTTTACTTGAGTCTGCATTTTCATTTGGGCTAAACATTAACTTGTTTTATACAGAAGGTTAAAATTTATGTGAATGTATATAAAATGTGTTTGAATAAAAATTACGTTTTGCCATTTTAATCATCTAACATATAATCAATAATGGCGTAAGTTCATGCATTTATAATAATAATTATAATAATTATATTAATTATATAATATAATTATTATTATTATAATTATAATAATTATCTGCTGTCATACAGCATGTATTGTATATATATATTTCAATCATGACAACTCTTGGAAGATTTTAGCATAGTGATGGATATGACAATATTACTGTATTTGGTCTTGGCGGAATAGATCTGCTACACTGTTGAATTGCTGCTGCTGTTGGTTATTGCTGTAGTTGTAGATT
>NW_015605530.1:0-536 GCF_001515605.1 Sinocyclocheilus anshuiensis | reverse complement strand
GTTATTGGCCTGTTTTACAGCAGCATGTGATGGAAATTCTCTCTCTCCATTGGCCACCCTGTGTTAGGCATGTTTTAAAAGCTCCAGCCTTAAGTAGTGTGTGGTCAAAGAGATTTTCTTTTGGTCAGTTAGAAGAAAATGTGGAATTTCTGTAGAGTTATATTTAAGGTACAAACACAAACAGGTTTTCTCTGTGTTAGTTTGTGAGAGGGAGTTGCTTCTTGGTTCAATACATGTTACCCTATGGCATAATGTGGAATATAATGGTCAATAATTTTGTTTTTCAATAAATGAGTAAATAAATAAACACAGTTTAATAAATAAACAATATTGGTTTATTTATTTATTTATTTATGCAATACATGCTATTAACAGGCACAATGTTGATTATAATGTTCAATCATTTAGTTTTTTTTATTAATAAATAAATACATACATTTTTAATAAATAAACAGTCTTTATTTATTTATTAAAGCATTACAAATTAAACTCCCAGCTTTTATGGCATTATGTTGATTATATTAGTCAAAAAAATT
>NW_015605529.1:0-536 GCF_001515605.1 Sinocyclocheilus anshuiensis | reverse complement strand
TCAAGTTCCTCTCTGTGCTTTGATAGCTCTCACCGCTGCTCACACGCGCACGCAAACACTCACGCTCGCTCTGAAGCGCGCATGCAACAGCTATTTACACCTGCCGCGTTTGATCATCAATTAAGTACTCCTTCTGAAGATGTTTGAATCCCCTCGCACGCTTCAACCCCCAGTCCACAACCCCTGATCAATCCACTGCACTTATTGATGTCTAGATTGCTAACGGCACTCTGAAAGCTGAGCACTTTCTGATAGATGTGAAATGCAATCGTTTCTATCTTGCCCATCTGCACAGTTTGGACAGCCGAGTGAGTTGGTGATAAACTTTCCAATCCACGATATTCCTCCAACGCTGCTAGCCAAAGTTATTCATGAATATTAGACTGATAATGATATAGAGGTTCTATGTGAAGTGCTTAATATTATTTTAATCAATTATATACTGTTCTTGGTAAACAAACAATTCACCCAAATTTTCCGTCATCACATACAGTACAGATGTAACTGTGTTAAAGAAGATGTGCTGTTCAGATCTA
>NW_015605528.1:0-536 GCF_001515605.1 Sinocyclocheilus anshuiensis | reverse complement strand
AGGTGGACATCACACACACATATCTTGCAGTTTGCCCCAAGAATGTCCTGTTGCTGTGGTTAGCCATAAGGGATTCAACCATCAGACTCCAACATGTCTTTTCAGCAGTGACGCACGCACACACACAGATGTGTGACCCAGAACAGCCCTATTGCTGTGATTTCCCACCAGGGATTACTTAACCTTCTTACCCATGATGCACAGTCATTGCATAAACACACACACACACACAAATCTGTCCCGGATTACTACTGCGCTAAGAACTGTACACAATAAGATGCGTGCTTTTGTAGCCGGTGCCCACTCCCAATAAGCTGCGGTTTTGGCATACGAGGGATTAATAGATGAGGATTGTGATTAGGAAATTATTCGAGAGCGCCATATTGATGCAGCGGATCTCGGCGTGCAACCCAAAATCACAGGAAACGATGTCACAAATCAGATTCTGTGGTGTATTGGTGCTGGAATGTAGGATTTGACAATGCTCTTGAGGATTTCCGTTAGGGGTGGGCGATATGACCAAAATATTCTATATA
>NW_015605527.1:0-536 GCF_001515605.1 Sinocyclocheilus anshuiensis | reverse complement strand
CATTTATACACAGAAACTTAAAGGTCTTTATGGAAACCAGTCAGAATAAAACCTCACTCCCCAGGATTTGACTCAAGGTCAAGGCCTATCCAATAGGAGCAGAATGGGAGTGGCCTTGGACGACAATGTGCCCAGTGCATTATGGGTGCTGAAATTTTCCTGTCTATATATATTCAGGGTTCTTTGATTAATAGAAGTGTAATTATGTGTAACAATATAAATGTATTCACTTTTGGTCAATTTAATGTGCCCTTGTTGAGAGTTTTAATTTCTTAAAAGGAAAAAAAAAGAAAAACAGAGGAAAAAAAATCCATTCTTTGTTATCAACATTATGTAATGCATTAAAAATGATATTACAGTAGAGTTTTTCCAAAACTGTAAGTGGTAGGTTCATTTATAAAGGAAAATTTAAAAGGGGGAAAAAGAATAGATGTGAATCAATAAATTATGAATAATTTACTGCCATTATGAAATGTGAATAATTTGTAATAATGTAATCCATAAAAAAGTAACTGTAATCTGATTATGAACATTTT
>NW_015605526.1:0-536 GCF_001515605.1 Sinocyclocheilus anshuiensis | reverse complement strand
AAAGCTCATTTTTTTGAGATATCAACCTCAAATTTGGAACACAACTTTAGATTTCTGGCTTTTTACATTTAAAATGTAAATTTGCATTCTTGCATTCTTCATAATAATAAGCTCAAACTTCTGTAAACTTTTTTTTTAAGTTTAACTTTTTAAACTTTTTTTCACTTCAGCAATAATCTGGCAAGTGTCTTCTTTAAAAAAGAAGAAAAAAGCATTCAAGATTTATGACAGTTTAAGTTGGAAATATCATTTTTATGCTCAAAAAAGTGTTTGACAGGACAATGGATCTTAACTATTCCATTAATTTAGTACCATAAAATCCCCTAAAAATACAAAATGTTTAAATAAAAAAACATTATCCAACTAATATATAGTGCATTCATTTAATTGAAATAAAAAATGCCATGTGAACGACACCGTTTCTTATAATCACACAGCATGTTTGTGCAGTTTTTAAAGTGCTTTATAAATAAATTTGAACTGAATTGTATGCTCACTGCATGGCTTTGTGTATTAATCCAGTTTCAGATGCTCAT
>NW_015605525.1:0-536 GCF_001515605.1 Sinocyclocheilus anshuiensis | reverse complement strand
GATCCCAGCATGGGATGCTGGTTGCTGGTTTGCTGGTCCCCAGCACGGTAAGCAGGTGTGCTGGTGGACCAGCATTAGGTATGTTTTGCATGCTGAGACCAGCTTGGTGTGCTGGTGGACCAGCATTTTGTTGTCTTTTGTGTGCTGGTATCATGCCAGCAAGACCGTAACAAAACTTGTGTATGTGTTGCATATCACATTTCTTTTGAAATTGGTTAGTGTTTGTAGTTAAAGACCAAGACAATTTTTACAAATAAATTGTAATAAATTATTTAATAAAGAAAAGCACATGTTGCTGGTTATATGCTTACACTGTTGTAAAATCCTCAGTGTTAAAGAAACACTGGTCAGTTTTCATATGGTCCTGATCTATAGAGAATAAAAGTAACACTGAAGCAGTGTTGTAGTTAGTGAAATAAAGTAAATTCACTCTACAAGTGATGACTGAGCATTAGTGATGACACCTGCAGTTAGAATCAGAAAGAGCTTTGTTGCCAAGTATGCTTGCGCATACAAGGAATTTGTTTTAGTGACAT
>NW_015605524.1:0-535 GCF_001515605.1 Sinocyclocheilus anshuiensis | reverse complement strand
ATCAAATCGAATCGTGAGTTGAGTGAATCGTTACATCCCTAATTATTATTATTATTATTAGTAGTAGTAGTATTTAACCGGCTGCAAAAGTCCACCATCCAGACCAGCAGACGGCGGGATGCGGGAATGTTCCTTACGTTGAACAGAGTACCGCAGAAATGGAAGCGTTAGCCGTGGTAAATGCAGTGAGAAGAAAAGTTTTATCAATCAAATGAAATTTTCATCGTGGGAACTGTACTTCTTATCATTTGAGGGTGATTGACTCATTGCTTAATAATCTCCAAAGAATAAGTCAATATGATCCAGAGAAATACAGCGAACTGGTTGACAGTCTAAGGACATTACGATCAAAGCGATCACATCAAGCCATCAGCAACCTCTTTCCACTGCTGCGCCTCTCATACGAACAGGTAACTACTATACAGGAGTAGTAAGTACCCCATAGCTTATGGCAACTTGATTGATGACTTTGACCTTTGACCTCATAATTATATCCATATGTGCCCTCTGACATCATAATAATTTCCATATGCGA
>NW_015605523.1:0-528 GCF_001515605.1 Sinocyclocheilus anshuiensis | reverse complement strand
CACACACACACACACACACACACACACACACACACACACATGTGCGTCTCAGTTCTCAGTTTCTGGTCCGTTTGCTTACAGGAGGGAAATTCCTGGTTCGAGCAGGTGACGGTTGCGGCTCGATTACGCACCAGCACTTCCTTATCAGCCGTTTACCCAACTTTCAACTTCCTCTAGTGACAGTGAGGACAGAAACGGCCCTGTTTCAGTCCAGATTAAACACTTTTACCCACAATCCTACACTCTATACTCTGTCTCATGCGCTGCTCTGTGTTTGTAATGCAGCGGATGGACAGAGAACAACAAAAATTAATTTTCTCCATAGAGAAAAACTCATAAAGCGTTAAAGAGGAGGTTCATCGATGGTTTATGCTTGTTGAAGTAAGCGGTTTGCATTATTTTAACTTTATTTTTTCAAATAATCATGTTTAAATGCTGTGCAAAACTTCCACCAATCAGAGAGTTGCAGTGAACACACACCCACACCCATATATATATATGTGTGTGTGTGTGTGTGTGTGTGTGTGT
>NW_015605522.1:0-536 GCF_001515605.1 Sinocyclocheilus anshuiensis | reverse complement strand
GCCCGTCATCGTGTCCAATTTCAATTACTTCTATCACAGGGAGACCGAGCACGAGGAGCAGATGCAATACACGCATGTAACGTGTGGCCAGCAGCAACCCTCCTTTGGTGAATTTAAAAGGAGTGACAGCAAAGCGTCCCTCTCTAAATCAGATTATTTAGATTCAGAGGATGGAGATTCAGTTAAGTACACCAACTGCAGCCCCCATAAAGCATACACAGGGAAGTTTACTGATGTATGAATGTAGAACGCCAACAATTATAAACCCAAAGAAGCGCACCTTTCTCTGTGAGTACTTCCTCATCCCTTGCGCTGGCTTGAGTACATGTGTAATAATCTGTGAGGAACACTTCATTTGGAAACGACGACAGTGGATTTTACTATGACGTGATGTGCGATTGTTTTTTAAACTGTCCTCCATTGTTGTGATTGTAGACCATCGAAGCGCGAGACGTAGTCATAGGCGCAAAAATAAAAAAGAGAATCAAATAGAACGTATGTTATATATAAGCAAGCCCAATTAAATCAACGTGTAG
>NW_015605521.1:0-531 GCF_001515605.1 Sinocyclocheilus anshuiensis | reverse complement strand
TATCTGACTACTTTTTGATTACTTTTGACCAAACTTGTTTATCACATTGATTTGAATAGGATAATCTTGTACCAAATTGATCTAAAAATAGGAGAAGAGAGAACAAGAAAGAAAGAGATCAACAACATGAAGTGCATTAAACATTATCCTCATTATATCATGGTTTCCCAAACTGAGCTTCATGAAGGAACTGCAGGTGGTTCGTAAACTGATAGAAAGCTAATAATTTATCAAATCATAAAAATGTAGAATTAAATTCAAATAACTAACTAATTAACTAACTAACTAAAACAATTACTAGAATACTTTATGAATGTTTTTTAAGTGATTGACTTTGATTTAGAAAAGAAAATGTAAAAGACAAAAAGGAAGAATTAGATATAATCACTAAATTATGAACAATTTACTGCCATTGTGTGAATAACATGTAATGAATAAAAAGGTAACTGTAATCAGATTAAAGGTAATCCAGATTATATATTTGAAAAACTGTTTATATATATATATATATATATATATATATATATATAT
>NW_015605520.1:0-535 GCF_001515605.1 Sinocyclocheilus anshuiensis | reverse complement strand
TTGTTGATTTTGATTGCTTCCATTGTCCTCATTTGTAAGTCGATTGGATAAAAGCGTCTGCTAAATGTCTAAATGTAAATGTATTAAAGGGTTAACAGTAAATTGGATTTCTTGACAGTTCAGAAGAAAGAAACAATCATTTCTTTCAGGGACCCTGCTATGTCTGTCCAATGCAAAGTGCTGTTACAGCTTTTAGTGGCGTGACAGCAGTTAGATTAGAAACTTCATTGCAGTATTGATTCTTTGATAAATGACTTCAAACACATCTGTTTGGCTCTAATAAGCAGATGAAAATGAACAGCTTGGCTCTAAATTAGGATATCGGTGCGATATTGGGAAAACATTGTGTTGAAGTGGTTGTGGTGTCCCATTTTAAAATATTGCTGGATCTCTTAAAGAAATGCTACGGCACTTTCTCTGAACAAACCTACAAAGTAGGTTCTGAAACTTTAAAGGTGGTCTGTAAAATGAAGTACTTAAAGTCCATAAAATGTCTGTAACGGGGCTGACGAGACGTGAGACGTGTGGATCCATC
>NW_015605519.1:0-535 GCF_001515605.1 Sinocyclocheilus anshuiensis | reverse complement strand
ACTTCCATAGTATGGAAAAAATACTATGGACGTCAATGGCTACTGCCAACTGTTTAGTTACCAACATTCTTCTGCAGCAGAAAGAAACTCATACAGGTTTGGAACAGCTTGAGGGTGAGTAAGTAAATGATGACAGAATATTTTATTTTGGGGTGAAATACCACCCCAAAAAGTCAATGACTGACTGATAACAAGGGTGCAAGACAGCTGTCTTTGGGTTCGGACAGAGCCATAAGCTTCATCCAGCATTTTGGCACAACTCCTGCCTCCACTTCTCTTCTATCATTCTCTTTCTGGTTCTTTACAGCCATAAAACTGTCAGCAGTCCCTCTCTTATGGTATTGGAGGGGAGAGCTCAAGAACAAAGGCCTGTCAAAGAAGATGCATTTATTTGGCTCCATTTGCACATCTCATTTTCCACCGCAAAAAAGTACATAAACAGAGCAGAGCCTGCTTGGCAAGACATCTAGACTCTCAAATTTTGTCTTCCTCTTTCTGACAAGGTGAGGATGACAGAATGCAAATTTTGATCAGT
>NW_015605518.1:0-535 GCF_001515605.1 Sinocyclocheilus anshuiensis | reverse complement strand
CATTTCACTTTTAAGCACTTTTACAAATAAATATGGAAACCCTTTTATAGTACTTTCACTCAAGTGTGTTTGACCTATTACTTAGATTTTTAATTGAGTAAAATTACACAGTATTTATACTTCAGTTTAAAGTGTAATCTCAGCACTTTTAATTGGTTATCAAGTATCAAGGAACTCACCTGCTGCACTGCGTAATCTGGCCGACAGGTCTGCCGGGATCTCCAATATTCCCACATCCTTCAGGTAAAATATAGTATTTCATTCTTTTGTGTTGTTCAAAATTAACGTTTAACTCTGAAGTGACCGGTTAAATTATGTCCAAGTCCATAAAAATCAGATGCTCAGAGACCTTGAGCACACAAGTCAAAACAAAAGAAAATAAAAAATCTATAAAAATGAAAAGATTCAGAGTGTCTCACCATCTCTGAAGAGGCAGATGTAGGTTTTGCTGCTTGCTTCACTCTTGTTCTATCAGTATGTTCCTGATCAAATCAAAATACAATCAAAAACACAATCTAACGTAAAAAAAAAAAAA
>NW_015605517.1:0-535 GCF_001515605.1 Sinocyclocheilus anshuiensis | reverse complement strand
TTTTCCTTTAGGTGTTCTTCAGGGAGATCTTTCTAACAATCCTGGAGACGACATCCAGCTCCTTTGAGCATAAGTGGATGGTCATTCAGACTCTAACGCGAATATGTGCGGGTTGGTGCACCTCAGTGTACACTTGCACACAACATGGACACATACACACACAAATGTCTCGCACATTATTGGTTCAAATGTCAAACCCATTTGTGAATCAGTCTGCTGCTCTTCTCACAGATGCACAATGTGTGGTGGACATTTATGTGAACTATGACTGTGATCTCAACGCTGCCAACATTTTTGAACGGCTGGTAAATGACCTGTCTAAAATCGCCCAGGGAAGGAGTGGACAGGAGCTGGGCATGACTCCATTACAGGTGGCTATCGTCATGTTTGAACTACAACATTAGTATACTTTACATGGCATGGTATTAAGTTTAAATGTACATAATACAGCATATGCCATAAAATTTTGATTTCATTTAAAGGATTCTTTGATCTGAAATAGGGCTGCACGATTAATCGCATGCGATATTTAACG
>NW_015605516.1:0-535 GCF_001515605.1 Sinocyclocheilus anshuiensis | reverse complement strand
TTGCCCTTTTTTGAGGAAGATGCTATGTCTATGGCAGCATCTCAAAGTCAGTTCTGTGAAGGAAAAGAGGATTTTTTATCTGAAATTCACTCTCAGACCTCTCATGATGACTCTCAGATCACAGCACATGGATCAGGGGAAGGAGTAGATATGGACCAGGATGTTGTTAGACAAGCACTGCAGGTGGCGCTGGCACGTTTAAACCTGGACACTGCCCCGACAGTAGCAGCTCCTTCAAGTGCTTTTTTCAGAGGTGCAGCAAGACCTGTTCTTAGTATTCCTCCTTCCAAAGATTACATCGATGAGCTTCAGAAGTGTTGGGCTAACCCTAAGACACTTACTCATCATGCCAGTGCACGTAGAGCTTTGGCAGCAATGCAGGAGGCAGAATCTTATGGCCTGGGGCAGATGCCTGAAGTGGATCCCTTTATTGCCTCTTTTATACTTTTGCCTGAGGAAGCATTGAGACCTAATGCTCGCTGTCCAAGGCCTCAGTGCAGAATCACAGATGCACTTCTCATTCAGGCATATAATA
>NW_015605515.1:0-535 GCF_001515605.1 Sinocyclocheilus anshuiensis | reverse complement strand
TTGGTTAAAACTGCAGTGATTGAGGGATCAGTAAGAGCAGTTGTGGTTGAATGATTGGTAGGATCCCCTGTGCTTGAATGGCCATAGGGATCAGTGTGTGATAAGTGAGCAGGATCTGCTGTGCTTAATGTTCTAAGAGGAGCAGTTATGCTTGATTTCTGAGTAGGGACTGCAGACAGTATGGAACTATTAGAAGACAAAGTAGCTGACAGATGAGTGTCACCTGTTGTGTTTGATGAACCAGCTGTGACTGATGGACCAGTAGCAACTGCAGTGTCTGTTAAACCAGTAGGTGATAGTGTGCTTGACAGATCAGCAGGAACTACAGTGGTTGAGTTTTCAGTATGAATAGTTGCGCTTTGTCTATCAGTGGGAACTGCATTGCTTGAAACATTACTATGAAGAGTTGTGCTTGAAAGATGTGTATGGGCTTTGGTGGTTGAGGTATCAGGAGGAACAACTGAATGTGATTGATCAGTAGGAACTGAATCAGTTGTGAAACCAACAGGAACAGATGCCTTTGATGAATCTGAAA
>NW_015605514.1:0-535 GCF_001515605.1 Sinocyclocheilus anshuiensis | reverse complement strand
TAACTGTAATGACAAGCTCACAGCCATTAAAAAGGGTGTAAAGTGTCTCCTAATCCATCCTGCCCGTAATTGCGTATTAACAAATGGGCACTAAAATGTTAATGTGCGGTTGGCTAGCAGCTGTGGGTTTGTTGATTAACATGTTGTACTGAATCTTTCAGGTCACTATGTGATGCACTTTGTGGTCTAGAAGGCCTTGTGTTTAGATCCTGTGCTGCTATTCTGGACAGGCAGATCACTAATGCCTTTTAAAGTGATGCAGTATTAACAACAACTAGCATTATATTACATAACTTTTGTTATATAACAGTTAGTTCCGGTCACTGTCTGGAACAGCGAGCCAAAAGTGTCTATAACAGTCCAACAGCACTGAGACTTTTCACTGTTTGTATCACTAGGCTTGTCTGCGTTTGCATGTTTAAGACAGAGTCTGTGTGTTAGTGGTGGGTGTTTTTCATTGCCTCTTTTTGCAGGTTCCATCCATACATCAGCGATGATCGAGTCATTACTCAATCGAGTCACTCAACAAATCTGA
>NW_015605513.1:0-535 GCF_001515605.1 Sinocyclocheilus anshuiensis | reverse complement strand
AGATGATGTATAAATCTCAATTTCACAAAATTGACACTTATGACTAGTTTTGTGCTCCAGGGTCACATATATGTATTTAAATATGTCCAGTGTTGATATATATATATATATATATATAAGGAAAGCTAAACCAGACAACAATACAGAAAACAGAAAAATCAAGAAACTTTTTTTAGAAGATTTTTTAAATAGGAAAAAATTTAACTAATAATTAATAAATAAATATGCATATTAAAAAAATGATAATTAAAACTAAACAAAAAATTAAATATTAGATGAATACTAAAAAAGTGTAAAAATGCATATTATATACAGATTTACATAATGCTATTATTTATTAGTAAAATAAATCAAATTAAATGAATGTGTATAACTACCCACAAACAATAATACATGATTAATAATTTATAATAAATAAAAATGTAAAAATAATAATGACATTAAATTAAAAGATTTTTTTATGTATATATTATGAAATATACATTATAATATACAGGTTATATATATATATATATATATATATATGTATATATAT
>NW_015605512.1:0-535 GCF_001515605.1 Sinocyclocheilus anshuiensis | reverse complement strand
AGAATAGAATAGAATAGAATAGAATAGAATAGAATAGAATAGACATTATTGTCCCATTCCTGGGAAATTTGTCTTGGACACCATGAATAGATACAAAAAACAAAAAAACAAAACAAAACTTAACTAATAGATAATAGATATCCCAATATTTCCCCAACTGATAGATTACATTGAGAATTGCAAACATTTTTTGTATTACAAGTTTTCTGAAATGCTATATTTTAATAAGCAAATTAGGCATTATCTAATTAAATATGCACTGATCTACATACATTTTGAGAACAAATCTTTGAAAGCTATATTAAGTCAGGTTCAAAAAATGTTTTTGCACAGAGGATTTTGTATATCTCTTTTTATCACTCTATAAATCAGAAAATAAATAAATAAATACATATTTATTCACTATTTTTAAGGAATAAAATGTTTTATAAATTCAGACAAATTATATATGAACAAACCACTCTGTAAAAACCTTCAGAATATGGACAGGAAAAAAAAGAAAAAAAAAAAACTTTCAAGTTTGGTATGTATAAGT
>NW_015605511.1:0-535 GCF_001515605.1 Sinocyclocheilus anshuiensis | reverse complement strand
GATCTACTGTCACTGATATATACAACAACAAAAATATATATATAAATATTCTCTATGGCTATATTACCAGCTACTGGACATAAACTTTTAATTGTTTTCTGTCAGTTGGATGGTTTTTGGATCTAGCCATTGATCTGGGTTTATATGCCTCAGTTTTTACGTGAAAGTTACCAAAATTATTCACAAACTGCTTTTTTTTCATTCATGAACTGAGGTGCATACGCTGATTAAAAGGATCTACAACCTGTCAGTTTCAACACAAAATACAAAACCTGTGCTAATTGAAATAAAAAAAGTTGACAAAAATATTGAATCCAAAATTTGGTGATAATATAACAAGAAATGTATAAGAAATAATTTTTAAAAGGCTGATAATTTTTGACAAGGAACTCCAAATTACATATTTTCAGCACAGTAAAAGGGTTAAAGGGATATTTCACCCAAAAATGAAAATTAGCCCATTATTTACTCACCCTCGAGCCATCCTAGTTGTATGACTTCCTTCTTTCAGATGAATCCAATCGGAGTTATATTA
>NW_015605510.1:0-535 GCF_001515605.1 Sinocyclocheilus anshuiensis | reverse complement strand
GCAACAGTAACTAAGGGGGGCGGGTCTTTGCGAAGGGTCAATTGAACTGAATAATGGCAACATTGCCTTCTATAGAGCTGCTGATAACTGAATTGAATTTGTTTCATAATTGATGAACTTTGCAAAACTGACACTGTTATTTTCTCACTGTTAGTTTATTACTGTGAAGCTTCTTTGAAACATTCTGTATTGTATAAAGCACTATATAAATGAATGCGACTTGTGTGTGTTATTATATAATATTGCCTGTTCTTACTATTCAATGCTCCTATGTCCCTATATTTTTTTTGCTGTATGAAACAGCATGCACAACATTGGGTCAGGGTGGGTAAATGAGGATACAATTTTTTGGTGAATTATCCCTTTAAAGGAAACACAGTTCACAGTTGGTTGTTGTGTAGCTTAATGGACAAAGTTGTGGGCTGCTAACCAAAAGCTTGTAGGATTGAACTCCGGAAGGCATAAGCATCACCATTGTGCCCTTGAGCGAGTCACTTTAAATGAAAGCGTCTTCCAAATACAATGCATGCACATA
>NW_015605509.1:0-535 GCF_001515605.1 Sinocyclocheilus anshuiensis | reverse complement strand
AATGTCCTAATTTAACTATGGCCTAATCCTGGTTTAGTCTAAGCCTGTCTGTGAAACCAGTCCATAGGGCTTGCATGCTTATTTCTGAAAAGTACTACAAGTAGCCATTTAAACTTGAAACACTTATATTAAGAATACTTCTGCTGTATTTCATAGAGCCTTAGGCTTTGAGTGGTTTAACAAACATCAAAACGTTGAATTTAAACAGTTTTTATTGATTCAAGTTTGTGGTTTGTTTCCCAGGAGTCCTAACTACATATGGAAAATAATATTTCATGTTGCACAACATATATTAAAACATATAATTACTCATGATTAAACAATATTACCTGACTAATCTGGCTAAGATAATTGGCACTGAAATGGAGGGCCTTGCTAATCTCATCTCCTCCAGTGCCAGTCTCCTCTTTTCCAAAGCCAGCTTGGCCTTCTTCAGTTCAATGATTTGCTTCTGAAAGTTGTTGTCCATCTCATTGGCCTCTTTAAGAGATAGTTTCTCTCGCTCCAGCTGCACTAAGTCCTGACTACAACCACA
>NW_015605508.1:0-535 GCF_001515605.1 Sinocyclocheilus anshuiensis | reverse complement strand
AGAATATACTGTACTGACTACAAGCATCACACTGGTAGATGAAATGGGTTTTTCTAAAAACAAAAGTGGCCAGTTACTTGCAATCGAATTTGGAAGGAATGGGACTTTTTATGAACCAAATTAACCATTGCTTTACTACATTTGGTCCCAAATGCATTTTAAAAACTGCACTCAGCCACATAGCTGTCACCTTTGGCAACAGGAACCTAACAATATTGTTTGATCAAACTAAATTGTTTTTATTGATAGTTCGCCTTTGTTTCAGTTTGGCAAATCTAATTTAAACCCAGTATTAACTAGCTTGTTGAGTTCTTTATGTGCACTTCGGACACCCCATGCAGTGTCACTGTTGTTTTGTGCTTTTGAAATCTGGATTCCTCTGAAGTTGTAATTGTGTTTGTCTGTCTGAGATGCAGGTCAAAGGACACATTCCTTGTATGTAAGTTGTGGTGGCGTATATGTACTTACATTCTTTGCCTTAACCCCAGTCTCAGTCTTAAAGGGGTCATATGATGCGATTTCAAGTTTTCCTTTC
>NW_015605507.1:0-535 GCF_001515605.1 Sinocyclocheilus anshuiensis | reverse complement strand
TGCTAAATTTCTCCAAATCTGTTCTGATGAAGAAACAAACTCAAACTGCATCTTGGATGGCCCGAGTGTGAGTAACATTCAGCATTTTGTTTTGGTGAACTATTCCTTTCATTTAATAAATATGTGATTCGTTGTGTAAGTGTTCTGCATATGTGATTTCTTTGAGCTAAACCCTCAGTAGAATCCTCAAAAACATATATTCAAAACATATTAAAATTCATATCACAATTTTTACACCCAGCCGTGGACCTTGAAGTTCTGTCTGAAATTTGACATCATAATGATCTTTAGCAGTGTGTCTCTGCACTTCCAGTGATCGTGACTGGCAGGTGACAGCTGTTGACGTGTGCTTGCTCAGCTCTTCAGATGGATTTCTGTGACTATAGTTCCAGTGTGTGTGTGTCCGATCAGTACAGCTATATCACATTCGCTTCTTCAGCATGAAATAGACCTGTCCTCTGTGCCTGCTAATGATACGCAGTATGAAACCGTGATTGGATGTCAACATGATTGATGTGGGTGTGGAGAGGGAGGG
>NW_015605506.1:0-535 GCF_001515605.1 Sinocyclocheilus anshuiensis | reverse complement strand
TCCCTCTGCACCGCTTTACTAAACATTCTCTTATTGAGGAAAAAGATCTGAAAGCCTATTACTTCTACATCAAAGAATCAAGCAATCAGCCAGCGCACACACACACACACACACACACTCCTTTGAGACAGCCGTCTCCAAACCTATTAACAGAAGAAAACCCAGCAGGAGGAAACAGCCATGGCAGGCTGGATTTCAGTGCGTCTTCTAAATGGGATTTTCTGCTGCTCAATATCTGCACTGACAACTTCCCTTGTTCTAATAAAAGTCAAATTCATCGTTAGTCATTTCTCTCTTTCCTTTGCCTTGCAGAAAAAAACCCCCATCTCAGACCAACTTGTGAAGGTTTGCTGGTTTAAGTGTCAATGACAAATAAAGGCGCAGTCACAATTAGTTGTTCTGTGAATTTTTACACCAAATCCAGTCATTTGCAAAGTCTTTTTAAAGTTTTATTTATTTATTTCTATTTTTTTGGTAACACTTTTAAAGTCTTTATTTATAATGCATTATAAAAGTAGTTTTAATGCATTAATTA
>NW_015605505.1:0-535 GCF_001515605.1 Sinocyclocheilus anshuiensis | reverse complement strand
CAAACACGGGATGTGCGTACGTCTGCCTGATCTCTTCTGTACACAAACAAAACGTGTATTCAAAACAGCACCTGCAGGTTTGGATAACTCGGCTGGAACAAACCCGCATTTGTACGACATCTAACCTCAGCACGGAACAACCGGAGGAACACGTGAATCATCAGGATCCTGAACTCATGAGGTGAACGAGTGAATCGCTCGGGTCTGAACACGCTCAGACTGTCAATTACCGACACCCAACGTGAGCGTGTTTGCTGTGATGTAGGCATCACTAGGGTGATACAAACACAAAACTGCTGATGTGTGTGTGTGTTCCGTCAGAGTGAAAGTGTGTTTATATACTGAGGGTGTGTTTGTCCTGAAGCTAAAGGTGTGTCTTTAGCAATGTGTGTACTGGACGATTTCAGCACATTTCTCTCAAGACTTCTATTATCAATGAAAGAATTAAACGCAAAACGTACAGTGGTTGATGCAACAAAACGCATTCAGATTGTGTGTCCGTAATACGGAAAGTATATTTGATTACCATGTTATT
>NW_015605504.1:0-535 GCF_001515605.1 Sinocyclocheilus anshuiensis | reverse complement strand
TGCTGCTGGTATCAACCAATAAAAATAAACTCTGTGCAGCATTAAAAGATAATCTACCTTTCCTGTTTTTATGCAATGTATAATCATCTCTCTTCTTTTCAGAGATTAGCATGCATAGCTATTGAAGCACATGAAGGACTGCGTCACTAATATTAAGTACTGATAAATCTATTGCCATCAATTGCTCAGTATCACAAAGATGATAAAGCACTGATGATCCTGCTCATTCTCCAGCTCTTCTCAACCTAAACTCATCAGCATCCTGGGATTGAAAGTTTCTCCTCCATGCACTTATTTAACCTGAGCATACGTCACATCACTAGATCCAGCACCTGAGAATGTAGAAATGAACTTACAACTTTAATTTTTGCACATTTCGTTTTATTCTTAGATTGTCAATGATGCTTGTAGATGCAGTTTTCAGTGGCACTTTGTGAATTGTGACTGATGTTTTTACTTTAACACTCACCTTGATGGGTCACCAGGTTCAGTTTAGAGTAAACAGTGTCAGAACCTTCACTGGTTTTCCCTAAAA
>NW_015605503.1:0-535 GCF_001515605.1 Sinocyclocheilus anshuiensis | reverse complement strand
GCTGAGCTTGCATTCACTTGCTAATACTTGTTAATTGTTAAGAACTTCATTTACACATCTTAAGTAAAGTGTGTTGCAGTACAAGGATGTTTTAGATCTTAGAACTCAGTTTGTTTATCCACTCACAATAGTTGTGGCAGATTGATGGTATCACAAATGTGCCAGCCCTGTATCTGATTAAGGAATAGTTCACACAAACTTTATTTACTTTTTTTATGTAAGTTTAATACCTGTATGTCCTCAGACTGTCAAGCTCAAAAGAAGGATCTTTATGACCTGTAGTAGTAGTTCAATTCACATATGTGTTATATATTATAGTATCATTAATTTTTTTGGAAAACAGTTAATTATTTTATTCAGTAAGGATGCATTTAATTGTCCAAAAGTGACAATTTTCTTAACAATGTAAAATTTTTTTTATACAATTTTAAATAAATGCTGTTCTTTTTTTAACGTTTTGTTCATCAAAGAATCCTGAAAAAATATTTCCATCAGGGTTTCCACAAAAATATTAAGCAGCACAACTGTTTTCAAC
>NW_015605502.1:0-535 GCF_001515605.1 Sinocyclocheilus anshuiensis | reverse complement strand
GGACGTTGTCATGGATTCAAGGTTGCTTTGATTTTAAGTGACAGCTATGGAGAGAGGATTACAGCAGCCGTGGCGATCATTGTCCGAAATCTCAGCAGACATCAATGTGTGTACATTCAACACATAGAGAAGCGCACACCAAACATCCACGTATGCACTTTCAAATAGGGCTGAGGTAGTCGAATGCACTCTGTTGAGTTTAGAATCTGCATTCCTAGACTTCCTTTCAATGACAGGACGATCAGTTGATGTTTAAAGGCATAGTTTGCATAAAAATTAAACATTATGTCACTTGTTGTTTCCATAGAACGCAGAAGTAGTTTGTTTGAAGAATGTCCAGGCTTCTCTTTTACATAGAATGAAAGTGGATGGGAACTAGAGCAGATACAGTATACTCAAATAAAGACTATAAAATCGTTCCATAAAATTACTTGTATGCTATTTTTTAAGTTTTCTAATGCCTTTGTGATATTTCTAATGAAATTTACAATACCATTCTTAATGATTTTGAAAGAAGTCTCTTATGCTCACCAAG
>NW_015605501.1:0-535 GCF_001515605.1 Sinocyclocheilus anshuiensis | reverse complement strand
CACCTGCGCTACTGAATCACCTGTGCTTCTGAATCACCTGCGCTTCTGAATCTTTTGCAACTGAATCACCTGCGCTTCTAAATCACCTTCAGCACAACGGTCTGAAGAGAGATTCAGGCCTGTTTCACACATCACATGTGAGCAGTTCAGGGTAATTTCTGCTGCAAACAGCTTACAGGATCAAAGTTTCACAACCGAGGCTGTTTTCACAGTGAACAGTGACTGATATCAGCAGGAAAGAGTGAAAATAATAGCAAAATACAGTGAGAATGCACTATAAATATTTATTACAATCTTTTGCAATGCAGCCTTTAAAAAAGTAACATTAACATGGTTTGCTAAAAAACATTTGATGTTTTGGGGTTTGGCTTTTGAACACAATGAGGACATTTTTTAATAATTAGATTTTTTTTCAATAGTTTGGGGTACATTTATGACTTATTCATCAAAGCTGCATTAAATGAATCAAAAGTGATAGTAAAGACACTTATAACGATACAAAAGATTTCTATTTCAAATAAATGCTGTTCTTTTG
>NW_015605500.1:0-535 GCF_001515605.1 Sinocyclocheilus anshuiensis | reverse complement strand
ACCTATACGGTATTCCCTGTATCTTTGAATGTGATTTCCTCTTTTATCCTGCAGGTGGCAGAAATGTTATGGCTTCTGGATGTGCGTAGAGGGCAGGAAGGAGATGATGAGTTTATTGAGTGTAACAACATGACCCTTATCAACCTGGTACTAAAAGTACTGGGACCTACCCATGAGAGAAACCTGACTGCAATCATGCTTTTAATACAGGTGAATCCCATGAATTTATTATAGCTGAGTTTAGAGGCAATGTGCTATACTATGGTCGTTTCAATTCAAAGTGCTTTGAAACCGTAAAGAAGGTTGTGATATTTGGCATTACAGCCTCACTAATGTATGAGGAATACATCTTTCTGGTCATTATCATAAGGCCCCCTTTAGTCACAACAATATTCAAAGGCTCCCTAGCCCTAGTGTTGTTTTCAAAACTTACTTTAATATATGGGCACTCAAAAGTTTCTGTAAATTCCTATAAAAAAAATGTTATTAGTTGAATCTTCTTCAGGGTTTCAACTCTTCCAATTTTAAGGATAAG
>NW_015605499.1:0-535 GCF_001515605.1 Sinocyclocheilus anshuiensis | reverse complement strand
TGTCTGTGACAGCCCCGAGATAAGCACCTGCGTTCTGCTCTCTTTCTACGTCACACCTCCCTATTCACAAGCTCTCAATATGATGCACATTTGCACATCAACAGCAACCCCTCCACTACCACACACACACACACACACTTCACTCACTTCCACTCCCACATCCGCAAAACATAAAAACCGGCACACGGAGGGGTGGATCAGACCGTTTTTTTCCCCTCTTCCATCACTCTCCACATGCACACACTGATTTATCCAGCTTTTTCCAACATGTGCATGCATGCAAAACAAACTTTCACTCGTATATTATTGTGATGGGTGTTTGGGCATATGTCCTTCCATACACCCCCCCACCCCCACTCCACCCACAATCTCTCCTCCCCCCATATCAGTTACCATGCAAATGAGATGGAATGTCAGCCTTCGGTAGCAGATGGTCAGAGATGATAACAATGGCTCAACAGACCAGTTCCAATGTCTGCCACTTTATTGCTACGGAAACAACAAGCAGAAGTATATGTAATGAGAGGTCGGCCTG
>NW_015605498.1:0-535 GCF_001515605.1 Sinocyclocheilus anshuiensis | reverse complement strand
GTGCTGATGAATTCTCTTTTTATCTTTTAAGTTTGTGTGCTTTCTGAAAATTTTGCTGAAAATCTCTGTAGTATGTGAAAGATCTCTGCAGCTTTATTGCTCTCCAGTGACACTCTCTTCTTGGAAAAAAAGAAGAAAAAAAAAAGCTTTTTGTGTGTCTTGGGTGTTGGGTGGGGCTTTTCCTCTTCCATCACTATATCTGTAAACATGATTAACATAACCGTCATTGTCAGCTAGACGCATGGATCTGATGAGGTTCATGATATCTGGGCACAAACGCAACTATTTAGCAATGTTCTAATTAGATATGGTCAGCTCACTCGTAGCATTACAGTATGTTTATTTTTCGTAGGAGTCCGCTACAGAGATTAATGTTTTTAGGTGCTGTCATTGCGCTTTTTTTTTTTTGAAAATGATACAAAACAAAAGAGAGGGAGGAGAAGGAAGCTTCAGTGAGTGATTGCCAGCTAGAATCTGTCAATCTTTATACTGTTAAGTGTTGTTCATTCTTTTAGCCATTGACTCTTAACTATTT
>NW_015605497.1:0-515 GCF_001515605.1 Sinocyclocheilus anshuiensis | reverse complement strand
AATGGGTTAGAAACACAACTGCAACCATCTCCAAGACTACAATCGGCCATTAGCATTGAAACTGAAGGTTTTCATACTCCAGTCACGTGCCAAGTAATGATTTCCTTCACAAACAGAAACATCTGAGCATTTGCAGTAATGAATTGGCACTTTCTGCAAAAATGGGACAATTTTTTTTTTTTTAAGTTGTTTTTTTCTGTCAACAAAGAGTCTGTGAAAGGAGGTGCTTAGCCTTAACTTGAGAGATCAAGATACAAATGATTTAGTATTAGTTAATATTATTAATAATATTGTGGAGCTGTTGCATTCATTTTAAATGGAGATTAGCATTTTTTCAACCATGTTACCAAATTTTCAGACATGTCTAAATACAGTTTTAAAACATATTTATGGTCTTGCAATCTTCTAACATTACACATTAAAAAAAATATATTAAATAAATATATTATTTAGATGTTTTTAAATTAGTTCATGGATGTGTGTGTGTGTGTGTGTGTGTGTGTGTGTGTGTGTGT
>NW_015605496.1:0-535 GCF_001515605.1 Sinocyclocheilus anshuiensis | reverse complement strand
TGTTCTTGAAAGTAAAAGGTGAATGAATTGCAAGGTTATTCTCTCCTCCACACACACACGCACACCTGACAGTAGATCATTTAAAAGGCAATTCCCTCTGATTCAAACTCACAGTGAGGACATCCCCTAGACGTCTGTTATTTATATAAAGATAACACAAACCCTCAACGATAACGTTTTTCTTTTTTAGACTTTCACAAAACCTTTATACAGTATATAATGCATTTTTAAGGTTTTCATAAAGCTTTATAATGCACCCTGTAATCTTCTGTATCTTTCATAAACCATTTACATACACACTGTTAATTCATGAGCACACTTTAGAGACTGTAATACATTATAAAACAGTATATCACATGGAATTTGGCTTTGATCTTGTATTGCATTGTAATTTCTGAAAGTGTGAGCGTGAATAGTTGAGTCTTAAATTGTAATTCAGCTACTTGGTTTACAGTAACCACGTACCTGTACAAACGTGAACAATTGTAGGATTAAGGTTAATTTTAAGGCATTATGAATGCATTAAGAATGTGTG
>NW_015605495.1:0-535 GCF_001515605.1 Sinocyclocheilus anshuiensis | reverse complement strand
CATATCTCTTTCTTGACAGGTCTGTGTAGTCCTATCACGTTCCAGAGCAGACTGCAGGACAGGCTGTGCTGCTGATCTTACAGCGGTCTGCCAACAACATCAATTGCCCACTAGGAAACAGAGGGTCACCATTGGGCCAATTTAGGACACAGTGTTTCAGCATAAAATGGGAGTGTATTACTACAGATGTGGCGCCTTTGGCTGTGAAGGCTAGACCTTGCCTACTCAGTGTCTTATCTCCAGTTTTACAGGCCTCTTTGCCAAGCCTAAAGCTCCTCCAATGGATCTTTCTGGCATTGGTTGCTTTCCAGTGATTATATCCACTCAAATTTATGCAGAGGCATTAGCATGGTTTTTCTTCTTTGATGCTTGTCACAAAGCCACACCCTCAACGACTGCTCTCAACACCACTGACTGGGTCTGTTGGCTCATTTGGCAGTAAGCTTACTTAGTCAAGCTGGTCTGTAAATATCGTTCCACAACAAGCAATGTATCTGCCAAACCTAAACTAATTTGCCCAACTGCATTTACATTG
>NW_015605494.1:0-535 GCF_001515605.1 Sinocyclocheilus anshuiensis | reverse complement strand
GTTTCGTGTGGACGCAGATATTTCTTGAGACGAGGGGAAAAAAAGCTCTGGCTTCGTGTGGACGTAGCCTAATATGTTGCATAGATATCAACATATACACTCTCATGTAGATCATCAAAATACAAATTTGTAGATACCAAACATGTTATAGGTGAGTTTGCATTAACTAGTGATTCTATCATAAGCATGCATAAAACAGTGTACAATACAAAAGTCAATATACAAGAGCAGTAATAATACACACAGTGACCTTGGGATATGCATGATAGAAAGGTCAAAGAAAGGTTTGTATATGAATTAATGAAAGGAGTCCTTTTCTATTAGGCAGCATATTGTCTGTTTCAGAGGGAATTAAGTAAGAGGAAGAATCTCTCGACATGCCATTAGGTCCTAAAGTTTATCTGGTCTGGCTGAGGTGTCCTGGTTTCCATGGTGACCAGTGGTCTGGGGGGTTGTTCACAGACATCCTGGCACCCAGTCTGGTTGTTGAGTGAGGGGGTCTGTTGGATTATTTGTTAAATATAACAAATAATTG
>NW_015605493.1:0-535 GCF_001515605.1 Sinocyclocheilus anshuiensis | reverse complement strand
AACACTGGAGAACTGAACATACAAGTGCTCAAGCTCATTCAGACATATGTAACCTTAAATTATGAGTTTTTATAGCACAAAATCCATGCACTGCTCATGCTGTATTTACATAATGGTAACAGTAATACTGTGAGTGTGTGGGAGCCATGTCCTAAAATAAAGTAAAACCTGATCTTTTCCAAGGTGATCCAGTCATCAGAGGAGTTCAGACCACAGGAGATGATGATACTGGGGTCCGAGTAACTGAACCGACAAGAACCAGATCCTGAACAACAAATGCACACACAAGAACGTCACACATTAGAATGGATTCACTTAATAACGTCATACAGAAAAATACATACAGCTAAATGTGATTTGCTAAGTATTTCAGTAAAAATTTCTAAGCATTCTTAAATCAAGATACATTCACTTGAGATGCAAAATGACATAACTTGTTTTCTGAAAAAAAAAAGGTAAATTTTTCAGACAAGTCTTAATATCTTAAGTAATTTTGCATCTCAAATAAATGTATCTTGATTTAAGAATGTTTAGA
>NW_015605492.1:0-535 GCF_001515605.1 Sinocyclocheilus anshuiensis | reverse complement strand
AACACATAGTAAGAGTTGGTCATAAAAACTGAAACAGAAGTGAAACAAGTTGTAGGAAAGAAGACAAATAAAAAGCGATACTTATGTCCCTTGCTGGTGTTCTTGCTCGGTGGAGTCGCACAGGTAGAGTCGATGGTATTTACACTCTTCGTTCTTCACATGAGGGCTGCCGCGGTATAGTAACCTTTTTTATACCCGTCTGACAAACTGTAATTGAATTCAGCTGAACACTCTTTACTGTTTAACACAAAAAAGGGCCAAGCAAGTGCACAAAACTGACTAGGTATGCGATACAGCATGAGACCAAACGCGACTTCAGCACATCTCAACACAGTAAAGAGAACAAGCGTTTCCTAGCAATGACAACTGCGCTAAAAACGAATGACCCAATGGTTCCCTGTATTGTACTGAAAGTTACTCTTGTTGACAATAAAAAATTACACACTTGTCTTCCATTTTACAATGTAGATACGGAAGCCCTGCAGTTTAAACTCATTTATGTTTTTTAAAGGGACAGTTCACCCAAAAATGAAAA
>NW_015605491.1:0-535 GCF_001515605.1 Sinocyclocheilus anshuiensis | reverse complement strand
TTTCCTGCACGGTGTGACGGTGAAGAACCGAATGATTCGGCTCCACCCAGATGGCACTGTTCTTTATGGACTGAGGTAAATTTCATTGCCGTTGAAACATCAGTGTCTTGAAGTCTGCATGAAATCAAAACCGAGCCTATTTGCTTTGTTAGTGCACATTACTAGTCTTGTGGTGAGCAATTAATCAGTGCAACTGTTTGTCTGCGTAATCTTTAGTTGAAATCTGAAAAGTTGCTTCCCTTCAGAAATGCTGTTCCTTCCTTCAAATTGACATCCTCAAGAGTCAGTCTGCAGAAAGCTAGAGATGTCCCGCCCTCTAATTTTCCTAATTCAACATTCTAATACGTCACAATTTGGTCGCAACTTCCAGTTAACACAGACTTTGAGCTGATTGTAATCAACTGAAAATAATGAATTGGTTTCACTCAGTCCAAGCTAAATTTTTGTATCTAGCCTGACCTTTGCAGCCATTTTGAAAGTGAAAGTGAAAAAAGTGAAAGTGACGTGACCAAGTATGGTGACCCATACTTGGAAT
>NW_015605490.1:0-535 GCF_001515605.1 Sinocyclocheilus anshuiensis | reverse complement strand
CTTTTAATATATAATAAAATTGAAAACGCTTTTTTTATTTTATATTTTTTTTAAATGGTAGTATTTCATGTTTACTGTATTTTTTATCAAATAAATTCTGCCCTGGTGAGCATAAAGAAAATCTCACCGAACTCAAGTTTTTGAAAATTAGTGTGTAAATGATCAGACATCATTTTAATTTTAAAACGCTAATCTATTTTTCTTAAAAGGTATCAATTCCATTGTGGCTATTGCATCATATACTGGATACAACCAGGAAGATTCTGTCATCATGAACCGTTCAGCTGTGGATCGTGGATTCTTCAGGTACTGGATTCTAGGTTTTAGCTGGTGAAATTGTAATGTGAAACATTACTAAAAATTCTCCCTTTTCACAAAGTTCCTGTTTTGATTCAAATGTCTATGATCTCAGGTCTGTGTTCTATCGCTCATACAAGGAACAGGAATCTAAGAAAGGCTTTGACCAGGAAGAGATCTTTGAGAAACCCACCAGAGAGACCTGTCAAGGTGCAATTCTAGTGTTTCTACTCTTACT
>NW_015605489.1:0-535 GCF_001515605.1 Sinocyclocheilus anshuiensis | reverse complement strand
CCACTAGGGGTCCACGGACCCCTGGTTGAGAAACACTGTTCTAAAGCATCACCCATGTCATGAAAACACGAGTTAAAGGCCTTTCTATGGAGCCCATAAATATTTCAATGCCTTTGCGTTCTCACAAAACTTTTGTGTCTTCTCTCAAAAGGACTGGGCTCTCCTGAGAAACTTTGCGTTCACTCGCAAAAGCATGAAATGTTGCGTTCGTTGCAAAACTAATGCATTCGCAAAGTTTCTTGGGGAGACTGAACACAAAAGTTTTTTTTTGTTATCATCGAGTCCTGTATTGTTTGATATATTGCTTCTTGCTGTAATCCTGTCTTATCACGCCAGGACTGAAGACACCTCAATTCCAACGCAATGAATCAGATCAGATGCCCTTTAAAATCGCTTTATTTTAAATGCAAGATTATTTCACAGTCTTCCAATGGAAAGCCAGTGCTGACTGACTTAGGGAATAGATATTTACAAATAAATATAACAAAACCAAAAAAAAAAAATTCTGTAAAATAATATGGATTAAACCAAATGT
>NW_015605488.1:0-535 GCF_001515605.1 Sinocyclocheilus anshuiensis | reverse complement strand
TGTCCTGAAGTGCCAACATAAAATACAGTAATTTAGGTGTGGTTTCTTGTATTGTATGTACAGTGTATTTAGGTGTGTATAGCTGATGTTGTTCACAGGAAGCTGGGAGAAAAAGCACTGCAGCTTCATAAAGCGTGCTGTACACAAGCTAACCTTTGTGTCGTACGGCTCAGGAACAGAGTTATAAATAAATCTGAAACACTGATTCCAAACAAAGCGGGTTTGCTTTCGCATCCAAACACACAGCGTCTCCACGACATGACGACAACACTACAACTCACTGAAGCCTCGTCTTCTCTTTGTGTGACAGCATTACGCTAATATTTCACATTGTGACGCAGACATTTGTGACATTAATATCTGGACTTCAGTCAAGGCCTTTTAGGCATTTCTGGATCAGTGTTCTCTGTTAGATAGAATAAACCACTTTGCAGGAGACTATGAGCTTTGTAACTTTGAAGATCTTACACAAACAGATACATTACACACTAAAGGAAAATGAAAACATTAAAAGCATCATATAACCCCTTTAAAT
>NW_015605487.1:0-535 GCF_001515605.1 Sinocyclocheilus anshuiensis | reverse complement strand
TTTTTTTGTCTGTGACACAGGAATGAATTGAATGACTTATGTAAAAGGGTTGTGCTATGGCATGATGTCACAAATATTTCAAAAGGTGCTACAATCCACGTTTCAGTTCTTTGTTCATTTAGCTATTTCTTTGTGTTTGAACACCTCTAAAATGGGTTTATGTAACAATACGCAACTTAACGCATTGCATGTTTCCAAAGGCTTGAAATGGCTTTTATACAATTGGTTCTGGTTTTCATGTCATGGAAATGTGTGGCTGTTTAGACATGTATGTTTCATGCTGAAGACATTGAAAGGAAGCTTGCTATTTTTTTCCCCCAAAGGCACAACTCAAATTATTCAATAAACAATAAACTGCAAAGTTTTGTATATTTTTATAATAAAAGAAAATACAAAATTAATCGACCTGTGCTTGATCATATTCTGCTTCTTACTTGGGCAACTTTGAATAATAAAAATAAGACGATACAAAACAAACTCAAGAAAATATTAAAGTTTTAAAGGGGTCATATGATGCTGCTAAAAAGAACATTAT
>NW_015605486.1:0-535 GCF_001515605.1 Sinocyclocheilus anshuiensis | reverse complement strand
AAATAGTTTTAGTAATTTTGTGTTTTTGTCATTTTTAGTAGTTTTTTAATATTTCTATTTAGCTTTATTTTAGTTTTGTCATGTTATGCGCTTTTGTCATTTTTACGGTTTTTTTTTTTATATATCTATGTAGCTTTAATTTCTATTTATTTCTGTTTTAGTTTTCTTAATTTGTTATACCTTTGTAATTTTTATTAGTTTTTTTAATAGATTTAGTTTTAAATAGTTTATTTTGTTATGTATTTTTGTGATTTTTAGTAGTTTGTTAATATTTCTATCTAGCTTTAATTTATATTTATTCAGTTTTAGTAATTTTGTGTACTTTTGTCATTTTTGTTACTTTTTAAAAAATATTTATATTTTGCTTTAATTTATATTTATTTGAGTTTTAGTATTTTGCTATGTGCTTTTGTCATTTTTATAGTTTTTTAATAGTTTTAGTAATTTTATGTTTTTGTAATTTTTATTTGTTTTTGTGTTTTAATATTTATATTTAGCTTTAATTTATATTTATTTCGATTTAATATAAATTAAA
>NW_015605485.1:0-535 GCF_001515605.1 Sinocyclocheilus anshuiensis | reverse complement strand
CCTCCGTCAGTTGAATATTTTAGTTAGTTAGTACATATAAGATACGTAAGATGTACGTTTTTACTTTATTTAATTTATAATTTAATTTTTTATGTAATTTCTAGTGGAAAATTAGTGCTGTATGAATGAAATATTTGCTTTGTTGCTCTGTTTAGTTGTAGATCATTAAACTATTATGCTTCCTCAGAAAGCCAATCCGAAATCAGTTTTGGGAGGTACCATCCTGTGTGTCTTATAGACTATAACAAGCTTTCAGATTTTAACAGCCTATAGTCTGAAGCTAATATCTGTGCCCATCATACACAACATGATTTTCTATGAAATCTGTCAACTCCAACTGCCCAAAATCTGAAGACTGGCTCTGACTAGCACTGACTCCTCCAGACCGCAAATCATGGGGAAAAGTCAATGTAGTAAATAGAGTTTATGTAGTAAATGTAGTTTATTCCATTAAAGCCCTAAACACACTGCATGATTTTCAGCTGTCCCGGACGAAAGATTGGCATCGTGAAACAATCGTGGCGATTTCTGTGAT
>NW_015605484.1:0-533 GCF_001515605.1 Sinocyclocheilus anshuiensis | reverse complement strand
CTACACGTTTGTGGACTTGAAGAAAGAGTTTCACAAATGCTGCCCCAACGCAGGCCCTGTCAAAGATCTCACTCTGACCTCCATGCTGGACTGTATCCTGCATATGCTTTGGGTTTTACTGTGCTATTTGTGGAAAGCGGTGGTCCAAAATGTATTTTTGATTTTTTTCAAATACCAGTATTTAAAGATCAGGGGCAGGGCCCGTATTCTTAAAGATTAGAAGAATCCTTTCAGAAAGCTCCTAATTTAGCTTAAAAATGTCTATGTAGGAGTCTTAGCTTCAGAGCGATTCAGGACCAATCTGAGAGCAACTCTCAGCAAGGAAAAGACAAAAACTTTCATCTTAGCGAGGAGGCGGGGCTGACCCGTTGCTACGTATGACACAGTCACAGAAGACTGTGATTGGTTGGTTGTCCCAAGAAGTAAGAAAAGAGTGCTTTAGGGTTTATTATAAGCCTTCCTGTTTTACCATACTCTCTCACACGCATTATATATATATATATATATATATATATTCTTACTTTTTTATTTAC
>NW_015605483.1:0-535 GCF_001515605.1 Sinocyclocheilus anshuiensis | reverse complement strand
ACGCAGCCTAATTTTCATTTTTGGGTGAACTAACCCTTTAATGGAATCAGTGTCTTTTGTTGCTGTTGTAAAGCTTTTGTTTTAGATTAACTATGCTGCGAAGCTGATTTTAAAGCGCAGTAACGAATTTGTAAAAGTCATTTTGAAAACCCAGGAATAAGTTAACATTGCACAAGGGATTGCACAAAAAACACATGCATGTATAATCAAATATGATATTTCTAAATAAATTACACCCCACACACAGCATTTCAATATGCAAAAGAGAATGAAAGACACTGCTTATCATGTCTGTCTTTATACCTGCTCCTTTATGTGTTTCTTTTATGCATGAGAGAGGAAGATGAGTCCATTGGCACATAATGAAGCACACAGTCATCACAGCGACACCTACAGGACAAAGAAGAGAAACAGAAGAAAAAAAAAGATTGTTTGGATCGAGTGGTTGTTTGTTAAAATGTTATTTGCCAAGGATACATAAATAAATAAATAAAAACAGACAGAATAAATGACATGGATGAAAGACCGAGCGAGT
>NW_015605482.1:0-535 GCF_001515605.1 Sinocyclocheilus anshuiensis | reverse complement strand
GAGAAAAAAAAGTAAGAAAAAGGAAAAAGACATTAAAGAAAGCGCCAGAACACTGTAGATTCTAATCTGTGTGTATCTTATCATTTCCTACAGTTACTAGCTCTCATCCTTCCATGTTTGAGGCCGGTTACGTATAGAGCGACTGAATCCCACTGATGTCATCACTGGACAGAGAGAAACTATCCGGATCAGTAAAGCTGTATGTGGGAAACATCAGAGCGCCAGGAACGTTAGTATGAGAAAGACCCAAAGAGTGACCAAACTCATGTGCAGCCACCAAGAACAGGACATGACCTGTGGAGAAATGAAGCAGAATAGTTTAGGTACAAATGAAAAAGATTAATTGCCACTTTAGATTTTTTTACTTGAAATTAAAGTGGTGTCAAAGTTGAAACTTTGAAAAATATTTCAGCAAAATAATATCACCTTTTGATGAGCCCAAGGTGAAAAACTCATCATCATCGAAATGTGCATCTCCACCGATTCCAGGAGAAGGAGCAAAAGCATGAGCCAAAGTGCCTTGTGGTCCATCAAA
>NW_015605481.1:0-535 GCF_001515605.1 Sinocyclocheilus anshuiensis | reverse complement strand
GACACTGATGCAATGCTACAATTCTACAAACCTGATGAAGAAACAAACTCATCCTAATCTCAGATGTCCTGTGGGTGAGCACATTTTAATTTTTGGCTGAATTATAATTGTATAGAAATAGTATTTTAAAAAACAAACTCAATAATCTTTGTTTTAGTTGTAAAGCTGGAAAATCATTTTTTTACAGTGTGTATTCACTGAAATCTTCATAAACGGATGAGAATGAGTTTTAACAGTGCGTCTCACTGCAGGTTTCATTCATATTCCAGTTTGGATCGCAATCTTCCTTGCTTTCGAGCGTGAAGCTCTACGGATGACGCGTTCATTCTGGTTCACGAGGACATAATCAAAGCCGGCGTGTGTGAGAGTGTGTGAGCTGCACACGCAGGACTTTCTGTCCGTGATTCTGGCTGATCTCCACTCGCTCACACGGAGTTTCCTCTAATTACACCGCTGAGAGACTCTGTTAACCAGCAGCTGTCAGACACTGTCTCTCTCTGTCTGTCTGTCTCTTCAGCAGGGACAACAGCACTGT
>NW_015605480.1:0-535 GCF_001515605.1 Sinocyclocheilus anshuiensis | reverse complement strand
ATGATGGATCCGGAGGAAAAGCACAAAGCATCTGCTGTCCGTCTGGTAGCAGTGACCCTTCCCCACATCTGAGATCTTTTTAAATGCTCAGTTGTTTCTCCTAGATCACAAGATTCATGATTAAATATGTTTCTTCTTAGGAAAGACCCAGTAATCTCACATGCTTCAGATCTCAATGTCTCAAACTGTGCTCAGATCCGAAAGTCAAGTCAAATCACATTTAGTTCTATAACACTTTTTTACAAAGCTTCACATTAATAAACAGGAATTTTCCTGTGACAGTGTTAATGTAGCACAATGAATCTGTAATGAAACCATTTTTATTTCAGCTGTAAAGCAGTCCTGAGTTTATATCACGTAATTCTGACTTTTTTCCCTCTGAATTCTGAGCTAACATCTCATAGTTCTGTTTTTGTTTCCACCACAGGGAAAAAGGTAATTGCAACTTTTTATTTCACTATTCCTACTTTTTCCCCTCAGAACTGTGAGTTTATATCTCACAATTGCAAGTTAACATTTTGTAATTCTGACTTTT
>NW_015605479.1:0-535 GCF_001515605.1 Sinocyclocheilus anshuiensis | reverse complement strand
TGAGTATGGGTCACCATACTTGGCCACATGTCACGTCACTTTAATACATCAAATTACGTCTCTATTCCACACTATATGACAGCTATAATGCTTGTATATGGAACCTGGAAAATTGCTTTATTTTTCAATGAGCCGTGGTAATTATGCTACATTTAATGATTGTATATGTCATTCTTTCCATTGCTGCAGCTGCACCTGTTTGTTAGGTGTTGTTTTTCACAGCTGTGCTCTACAGTGGGTGGCAGCAGCTGGAACACGAATCACTGAACATGTGTTGGGCTTTAATATACTGCTACCTGTGACATGTTCCACTGCATAGTTCTGTAACTCATCATACCACGTGTTGGCCGGATGATAGTCGTTTGTCGATTAAGAAAATGTCAGAAAAAGCCATTGCAAAATATAGACATGCAATAACCAGCTGAATGAGATTTAGCTGCTGTCTGGCCACAGTTTTCAGGGTTAGTTTGGAGATTTGCCACATTGTATTTGCTGAGACGTCAACTAAGCCTGGCTCAATGAAACAAACACGCTT
>NW_015605478.1:0-535 GCF_001515605.1 Sinocyclocheilus anshuiensis | reverse complement strand
TCGGTGTCAGGAGTGAACTTGAGGCCCCCCTTCTGTCAAACTGCAGTGTAAGGTTGGCAGTTATTTGGGCTTTGTTTGTAATCTTTCCCGGCGCTTTGTCAGGGGGATGCGTGCTGATATTAGAGCGAGTGCACAAAAGCCCCTCGAGTGGTGTCACGCACAATTAATGTCCCCAGGTAGCGACTCCATTAGCCATATGAACTCCGGCCGTGCCAGGGAATACTAATGGCTGAGGTGCCGGGGGGCATTAGAGGAGAAAGTGCCCCCCCACCCAATATGCCAGTCCCCCATCACCCACCCAATTCACTTCACCCTTCAACCTGACTAGGACATGTTCCTCCATCTCACTTTAGATCATTGCAGCCCAGCCCCCGTCACCCAGAGCCACACGCTGAAGCCCTTTTCTTCACCACCCCATCACTAAGGAATATAGTTCAAAGGAGACAGAACTTTGGCATTCACCAGAAGTTGATGGCAGACATTCTAGGACATATTTGTGCGTTGGAGGCACTTTGAAGGTGTTTTGCTGATAAGT
>NW_015605477.1:0-535 GCF_001515605.1 Sinocyclocheilus anshuiensis | reverse complement strand
GAAAGAAAGAAAGAAAGAAAGAAAGAAAGAAAGAAAGAAACTTTTGCACGAAAGCAAGTCAAAAATTTGACTAAACATTTCTTAACTCAATAATATTGTTGACTCTGCTGCTACTCTAGCACTAATCTGTGATTATACTGTTGATATTATACCTGAAACCAAATGGATAATGTTACAGAAAGAGTGTAGAATGACAAACTGTGATTCTACGAAAAATATGGCAAAAAAAACAAAAAAAGGAAGATCCTGGATCCTGAAAATACTCCACAGGTACACCTTGTACTAACAATATTCTCATAGACATACACAACATGGCTGCTAAACAACTGAACAAGATTAATCCAGAATTCATACAATCACTAAGAAATATTTCACTGAAGTATCAAGCCTTGGTAGAGTGGAGATGTTTTGTTCAGGGGTTTCACCGCAGCATTCATTCAAACCCTATGAAAGCAAAACAAATGGGACTTTACTGAGAGAAGCTTCTTTTCCTCCGTTCAGGTTCTTTGCTATGAGGTAAAACCTGGCTGGAGTT
>NW_015605476.1:0-535 GCF_001515605.1 Sinocyclocheilus anshuiensis | reverse complement strand
TCAATATTTTGATTTGTTTGCACCCTCAGATTCCAGATATTCAAAAAGTTGTATCTCAGCCAAATATTGTCCTATCTTAACAAACCAAACATCAATTAAAATAGTATTTATTCAGCTTTGAGATGATTTATAAATCTCAATTTCCAAAAATGGACCCTTTTGTGGTCCACGGTCACATATATCCAATAATATGATCTACCAATAATCAATAATAATATCTATAGTTGACACCAATAAATTAACAAAAAATCTATAATATCAGCTGATAACTGATATTGTACCAATACATTGTGCATTCCTAATAAACTGTTTTCCTATGACATTAGTCTGTAAAACCCTTCTAGTTGGAATATTTATTTACTTGGTAAATCCCATCATTCAGGTGGCGACACTCACCTCTTTCTGGGCTCTGTTCTTCATCTTGGACTTTCTTATTGTCTGTTATGTCCTTGTGTGATACTAGAAAGAGCACCACCTCGCCCTTCTCATTCTTAATGGGCACAATATCCAGAAGACACCAGAACTGAGTTCCTGT
>NW_015605475.1:0-535 GCF_001515605.1 Sinocyclocheilus anshuiensis | reverse complement strand
TTTAATTTTTTTTTTTTTTTTTTTTTCACTGTCATTTTAATGTAGTATATATTTTGCTATTGTCTTTTTCCCCCTTGTTTAAAAATGAATAAAAGTACAATCTGGGCTAATATTGTGTAGTTTATTGCTGCCTTTAAAAACTGCTAATGTCAAACCCTACACTATATATATTTATATATATAAAAAAATGCCATCTACTTTAAATATAAAAAAATAATAAATAAAAATCAACCTGAATCAAATTCACTGTACAAGTCATTTTGTCCTAAATTATATTAAACTGCCTTTAAAAAGTGAATTGAATCTTGCATAACTTATATATATATAATTGAATATAATTGAAATTATATATATATAATTGAAGATTTTAAGGTTTAAAAACGTGCTAGCTTTTGTCATTCCAAAGGGGCATGTCACCAAATAAACTGTCAAACTCAATGTAATAAATAAATAAACAAATGAATGAATGAATAAATAAATAAATAAATAAAATAAAATCCACTGACTTCAGCTTAAGTTCACCTAATCAAATTGG
>NW_015605474.1:0-535 GCF_001515605.1 Sinocyclocheilus anshuiensis | reverse complement strand
CAGAGGGTAATGGAGAAGTGCATGGGTGGGATGAATTTGAGAGAAATATTGGTTTTTCTTGATGATGTCAGTTTTCTCAGCTACTCTTGAGAAACATGAGGACCGATTACTTAGAGTTCTCCAGAGGTTGAAGGAATTTGGCTTAAAGCTTTTACCAGAGAAATGTTAATTCTTTAGAACGTCTGTTAAATATCTTGGGCATGTGGTGTCTGCGAGTGGGGTAGAGACCGACCCGGCCAAAATAGCTGCTCTCACGACGTTGCCCAGGCCAAATAACATCTAGGAGCTTATGTCTTTTCTCAGATTTGCCGGATATTATAGGCGATTCATAAAAGACTATTCTAAAATTGCAAGACCTTTCAACAACTTAACAGCTGGGTACCTACCTCCAAAAAGGCGGTCAGCCTCCTCACACAGTAGCTCGATACGTTTCTCAAGTGCAGATTTCAAAAGGCCCTTCAATGAGAAATGGACATCGATTTGTGAAGATGCCTTCAAGACTCTCATTCAGAAGCTCACAACAGCTCCGGTTCTT
>NW_015605473.1:0-534 GCF_001515605.1 Sinocyclocheilus anshuiensis | reverse complement strand
AATGACAGAATTTTCATTTTTGGGTGAACTAACCCTTTAATCCAACTCTGTGGAAGTGTGAAGTCTTCTGCAAAAAAATTCAACACATCCCAGCAGTTTTTTTTTTTTTCTTTTAGAACAAACCGTATGAAACATTCTTATGTACTGAGGGGAATATTATAGGTTCAGTGTTTTTATTTAGGGATGCACTATTTTGCAGTAAGGTGACAGTGACGGCTGTTTCGATCTGTAAAACTCTGAGGGACCAAAGCAGGTGGGAGAGGAACAGGTGATCTTGTTGCCGACATCCAACACTCTACAACCCCCACCAACACTATTACCACCACTCTCCTCTCTGGTTTTATCCTTTGCTCTCTTTACTTTTCCCTTCCATGACCACTGATTGTAATGTTATGTAAAAGATGAATTCTTGCCAGTTTAGTCTCTCCTCTGTTCTGTTTATACACACCTCCTGCATTTTTTGCTGTTAATATTATCAATTGTGTTCTTTCAAGTAGGGGTGTGCGATATTGACAAAAAATTATATCTCGATAT
>NW_015605472.1:0-535 GCF_001515605.1 Sinocyclocheilus anshuiensis | reverse complement strand
TCAATTGGCAAGTAGATATATAGAAAAGCAATTGGCTAATGCAATATAAAAAATGTTTATTGTTGCAGCTAACCATATCTTTATATATGAATTAAATTAACATTTTTATTTGTATATAGCTATGTCTGTCAGTCAAGAAAAACACTTTGTATTTTACATTTGTTTTACATTTTTCAGTTAATTAATTCATTTTATTTTTAAGTGCCACTCATAGGCTGTTTGCAATGCACACTAATATATTTCTGAGTACTGTAGTATATATATATATTGTGCACAGTATGCAGAATGTCTGTACGCATATGCATTGCATGCAATTTATACCACAATGCAATGCTTTCAATTTAGGAATAGTTCACCCCAAATGTTTATTTATTTTTTTATTTTTTTTAAATTTCATGATAATGTTCTCACCCTCAGTCCATTAAAATTGTAGATGAGTTTGTTTCTTTATTAGAACAGATTTGAGGAAATGTAGCATTGCATCACTTGTTCACCAATGGACCCTCTGCAGTGAATGGGTGCCATCAGAATGAGA
>NW_015605471.1:0-535 GCF_001515605.1 Sinocyclocheilus anshuiensis | reverse complement strand
CCAGAACTTTTTAACTGTTCATATGTGTAAGAAGTATTAATTAAAAAAACTTGCCATTTTAACTCTATTTCGGCTTTATTCAAACTTGTTTGGTTGGCGTATAGCATCTAGAGTTCAGAATTGTTTATATTTAGCAAATTATGTTACTTCTTGTGTGTCATAATTTTCATGAATGGTTAATTTTATAGGCTATTAGGCAACTGATTATCAAGAATATCTAATAAGATTTGTTCTTCAAATGTTTTAAAACATCACTAGACCCCAGTGCAGTTTATCAGTGAAATAATGTATTTTAAATGTAATTTATTTATATAAATAATAAAACATAGAAGCTCAAATGTGTGACTTTCTGAGTTTCCCATATTTGATGAGTCATTACCATATTTGATGTAATCTGTTTAAACTTTCATTTTAGGTGAACTTTAAACGATATACATATTGTCACTGTCCATGATATATTGTTGCATTTTTGTATTGCGATATATTGTGACATGATATACAGTGGTGTGAAAAAGTGTTGGCCCCCTTCCTGATT
>NW_015605470.1:0-535 GCF_001515605.1 Sinocyclocheilus anshuiensis | reverse complement strand
TTGTGAGCGGTGTTAAGACAAGCATACTAGCTGTTGAAGCTTTTAAAAAAGACAGTTAGTATATAACAGTTAGTTCGAGTCCTCTGGCTGATTGGAACAGCAGAATTTCTGATATTATGTTAGTATATATTTCACTGTATGTAACAAAGTGGTAGGATTTTTTGAGCAAGTCTTTCTGCAGGTCTTTCTGTTAAGCCAGTAGGTGGTGACAAGTGACCGTCTTTTTCAGGGAGTCAATAAATCGTTAATTTAACTGATTCATTCAAAAATGCTGATTCACTTAGGAACAAACAAATAACCGTGGCTGCATCAGAAATCACATACTATATAGTAGTCGAAAAACAGTGTGTGAAAACAGTATGTTTGAATTCACAGTATTCATAATATATTAGGCAGCAAAGTAACTTGATGACCTATTATATTCAGTGAGATTCTGAAGTGCACATCTGCACTTCAGAATCTGAATTCAGAAAAGTGCACAGCAAGCTGTTTGTTGCCGCCGTGTGTTTTGAGTTTGAGCTCCGTCAAGTTAATT
>NW_015605469.1:0-534 GCF_001515605.1 Sinocyclocheilus anshuiensis | reverse complement strand
ATTAAAAATCGTTCTGATCCCAAACTTTTGACCGGTAGTGTATGTGATATGTGACACTGACAAATATAATGGCACATGAGCATTTCAGTCCGCAGATTGGTATTTCAGAGCAACCAAAACTGTATTTTTCTCCCTGCCGTTCACAGCGCTGCGGAGAGAGATGCTAACTGTGTTTAGATGTTTAGCTGCGCTCGGGTTCAAGTCTTGAGAAATTCAACTCTACATTATGATGCTAATGGAGCAGCACTCTCAGTTAATTGTCTAATGATTATTAGGCTTGTGTTTGCTGGCAGAAGCGCCTGGGGAATAAGGGCAGAAGCGTAGGTTAATTGTGTCATAGGTTATGTTGGCAGGCATTCCCAACGGCTGTGAATCAGACCAGCTCTGGCTGCTTAAAAACATCTTCAGTGCTTCCTGGCAGCGTCTGAGCTTCAGGGCTTCTTATCAAGAAATAATATCATGTGAAGTATTAATACAGTTTAAAATAACTGCTTTAAACTGTAATTTATTTCTGTGATCAAAGCTGAATTTTCA
>NW_015605468.1:0-531 GCF_001515605.1 Sinocyclocheilus anshuiensis | reverse complement strand
GATAGATAGATAGATAGATAGATAGATAGATAGATAGATATTTAACAAGGAAACACTGTTTGAAATCATCCTGCAGTAACGATTGTAAAAGTTATGGGAAATTGGTCAACAGGTTGGGAATACGAGTTTTAGTATTCATTAAAGTTCATGGCTGCAACTTAGTATCACTTTGAGAAAACCTACAGAGTTGAATTCATTATCAGTGAATACAGAAGAAGTGCACATCTAGCCTTTTTTTCGAGGCTTCTCGTTGGCTTGGCTGTGAATTAAAATGCAGTCAATTCAAAGAAGGCACATTTCAGTTTCACCCACACATTTCTAAGCAACTGATAGGGTCTAGCCAGACTGAATTCATTTTTCAGAGTGAATGAAATGCCATGCAACTGACCGCATCTCCACGTTATGATTCCAGACAGTGTTTTTTTTTTTTTGTACTTAACTATCCATCTCAGGCTTGCTGCATAATCGCTGCGGTCTCAACACAGCTCTCAGAATTAGCTCACAACGCCAGCCAAATCTGTGTGGTGTGGT
>NW_015605467.1:0-534 GCF_001515605.1 Sinocyclocheilus anshuiensis | reverse complement strand
GATGGAAGGGGGGAGGGACTGAGTAAGGAAAGGGAGAAGGGAGGCGCACCATCTGTAGACAAGTCCCTCAGCAGAGTTACCAGTCACCCCCATCTGTCACGCTGTGTCCACCCCCCCCATCCCATCCCATCCCCCTGGACCAAGCTATTCAACCACTAACAGAACCGGCACTGGACAAAGATCAGAAGCTCTCCAGCGCACAAACGCTGACCCTTTAGTAAAACAGACCTAAATGAAACATTGGCATACAGACAGGTAGGGAATAGTTCATCCAGAAATTAAAATCCTGTCATTATTTACTCATTCTCATGTCGGTCCTCAAGTGGAACGGAAAAGGAGAAATTTTGAATGATCTTTCATAGTGACGTTGGTCAAGCACTAAAAAGGACAAAAAAATAATAATACCATAAACAGTATATACATTTTGTGTAAGATATTGCAAGTCCTGTGACTTTGTAAGCTTTATTTAAATTATATAAATGTATCGGCTACGTATGGTAACCCTCGTTCCCTGAAGGAGGGAGCGGAGACGTC
>NW_015605466.1:0-534 GCF_001515605.1 Sinocyclocheilus anshuiensis | reverse complement strand
GGGTTTTGGATGGTTGTTAAGTTATTGCTGGTGGTTGATAGAGTGTTCTTAGTGGTTTTTAGCATGTTGTTATTGTGTTTTACTAAGGCATTGTTGGGTGGCTGCTAGATCATTCTGGGTGTCGTTGATATGTTGCTATGTGTTTCCTAGGGTGATCTGGCTGTAGTGGTTGCTATGACATTGCTAAATTGCTAGGTTGCTAATAGGTTTGGTTTGTTCTAGTGGATTTCTGAGTATGGAGTGATTGCAAAAGAGCTCAGGTTTCTTTGATATTCTGGTCCCATATGGTTCTCTCTTCAGTGGAAGCTGTTTTTTTCATTTGTTTTATCGTCTGCCAGATGAAAATTCTAAGTTCAACTGACCCTTCGTAAAGACCTGCCCCCCTTCTTTACTGTTGCTATGTCTGACAAGCCATGCCACTCTCATGTCACACATCATGTTCTCACGCAGTGAAAAATACATTGTGGAGTAAAGAGAAAAATGACAACGCGCTGACAGACAAGACAGAGCAGGTTACTTCTGGTATGAAACAAA
>NW_015605465.1:0-534 GCF_001515605.1 Sinocyclocheilus anshuiensis | reverse complement strand
TGTGGACGCTAATATAGTTATCTTTATAGTTATTGTTCTTGGTGTAAACGGGGCTTAACAGTAAATAGGATCCATGCGGCTCTTAAAGTGACATCAGGCTTTATTCCTGCTGCAACTGTGTGCTTAATATTAATCAGACAACAAAAGACAAAGACAAAAATCACTCACTGCTCTTGACTGAAGGACTTTTTGTAGCTTTAATAAGTAACAAATTAAGTTAAATTCTTACAATGAAGATTATGCTGTTTTTTTAATTAGATTATTCATATATATTGCTATCTTTAAATAAATCATTCATTTAAAGTTTTGGTCATATGGCCCACTTATAATCGTGCTAAATAATCGTGATTATGATTTTTGTCATAATCGAGCAGCCCTAACTACTAGTTTTAAAAATCTCATTTAAAAACTACTTGTAAAATCTCATGCCTCAAGTAATCGCTCAAACAGTGTTTCAATCGTGGAAAGACGTCAATAAAACAGCTTGTGAACAAAATGTCACGTAGCATTTCATTTACCTCAGGCAAGTCATCA
>NW_015605464.1:0-534 GCF_001515605.1 Sinocyclocheilus anshuiensis | reverse complement strand
GTACAGTAACTAATTACATTTACTCCAATACTTTACACCTCTGACGCTTGAGCTGTAATTTAAACATGGATGAGGTAAAGGCTTTTAGCATTGAATCTACAAATCATATATTTTTCTGTCTAAATTAAAATAATCCACATACAATGAATTTTCTGCAATGTAACAGAAGTAACGATAGATCTTTTATTCTACATTGTGACGTACATTCAAGTAAAACTTGATTATCGAAAAAGTAGAGTGGGGACTTGGTTCAAACCATCGGATGTAGATTGGATGGAGGCAGATCTGAATCCATTGTAAGAAAGGGACAGAGTTTATGCGGCGAAGCCCTGCATACATGTTTATGTTTATGATATTTTGATAAAAAAATTACATTACTTACTTATACACAATAAGATGCATTTAGAAAATTTAGCAGCATAAATAACTTGTGAATTGTCATATGAACATTAAGCTTTATGCTAAGCTAAAAGTATATTTCTAGCTTTTACATACATTTACATTTAGACATTTAGCAGACGCTTTTATCCAAAG
>NW_015605463.1:0-534 GCF_001515605.1 Sinocyclocheilus anshuiensis | reverse complement strand
GGAGAGGGGCTGGGTGGGGCTCCGGGATGAGTGCAGGATGAAGATGTGCATCAAGAATGAGAGAAATGATCTTTGAAGAGAGCCAGGGGAACGGGGCTGGAATGAGGTTCATGGGGAATGAGAGAATGGGTCGAGAGATGGTGGGGGGATGAATGTTTAAATTTTGCAAGCAGTGTTGGGTGTAATGCATTATGAAGTAATGAATTACTGTAATTGAATTACTTTTCCTTTGAAAAAGTAAAGTAAGGGATTACTCTTAATTGGTCTGTAATTTATTTGCAGTTACTTCTGCTGTAATTGCATTAAAGGGCACCTATTATGCCCATTTTTAAGGTGTTCCCAGAATGTGTCTGAGACGTTTCAGCTCAAAATACACCACAGATAATTTATTAGTTTATACTAGTTTGAGTGGAAGCAGAAATACGCTATTTTTGTGTATGTCTCTTTAAATGCAAATGAGCTGCTGCTGCCCGCCCCCTTTTCTAGAATAGGCCAATAGTATGTTCCTGCACAACCGGAGGCTGCAGTTTCAGG
>NW_015605462.1:0-534 GCF_001515605.1 Sinocyclocheilus anshuiensis | reverse complement strand
TTATTATTATTATTATTATATAGTATATGTAAATAAATAATAGGTAAATAGATACATTTGCTGGAGAAAATGTGAGTGGTGCTTGTGCCAGCAAAAATCACCACCACAATGCTGGCTGGTTGCCAGGGCAGAACAAGTGCGTTACATCCCGTCCTTGAGCCGTCAATCACATCCCGAGCATCTGTGTGCGTGTGTGGAATAACAGAGCGCTCCCATAGGTCAGTGCGTGTGTTTTATCGATTACCTGTCATCTCGGCTGTCATGGCTGACAGATCGGCATCTTTAGTGAAGATGTTCTTGATGCCCAGCTGCTGCAGAGTGTCTCTCAGATCAATCTTTTGTTCCACCTTGAACCTAAATATATCCGAATGATCAGGTCAGTGTGATCCAGAAACAACAAGTATACAGGTTTTACATGAATCAAATCTAAAAGCAAATGTATTGATAAATGAGATGAAAACACTGTGTGTCTCACCTGGGCAGGTAGATCTCCACCTTCTGCCTCTTGACGTTGTTGGCCCACTCCTCCAGCAG
>NW_015605461.1:0-534 GCF_001515605.1 Sinocyclocheilus anshuiensis | reverse complement strand
GACTGCGGCTCTCTAGGACCGAACTTGCCTACCCCTGAACTAAACCAACAGAGAAGTGCAAACACAGAACTTGATTCAATATTCAAACATCCTTCCTGCACTTTATGGACTTAATCTTACATGCACAGGGCAAGTGGCTTTTGCCATTTTCTATTGGTTTCTGTTTAACTCGTAGGTGAGTCACATTAAACATCTTGCCTGAATATGATTTTTAAATAAATTACCCATAAAGAGGTAATTTATCAAATAAACACTGTAAAATCCTCTTTTCACCACCTCTCTTGATTGGAAGGAAAAACTTTTTCCTAAAAATTTATTTTGCTTGTTTATTGGTTTTCAACATGGCTCTATTCACAGGAAGGACATGTCAGTGAAGCGTTTAGTGTATGAAAATGGCTCTTCTGGCAAATCACATTGATGTCAAACGCCAGATGAGACAGGATCAAACATTACAGGCTCCAAGCAAATACAGAAAGGTGTGTGCAACTTACGGGAGGTAGACCGTTCCTGAATGTAGCTTAGCACCTTCCCAGA
>NW_015605460.1:0-534 GCF_001515605.1 Sinocyclocheilus anshuiensis | reverse complement strand
TAGTTGTTGATATATTTGCTATTTATTATACAGTCATGCAAACAATATTAAAGTATTGTATAATATAATGTATAGATCATTTGATAAAAATAGAAAATAATATTTACTTTTGCTTGGGCAAAGGACAAAAATTGCAAAAATAATTTCCCACATAAAACGACTACACTGAGAACAAGTAGAAGCCTCAGTCAACTAGATACATCAACAATGGCACGAATGAACGTGCTACTGTAGCAGTTAGCACCATTAAGGAAAATGTTACATCACCTAATTAACATTCATGAGCCAAACTAGTTCCTTATCCCCTCTTCACCACAAAAACGATTCCAGGTATTTACAGACTCACATTAAAACAGCAGGGGAACGGCGGTGTTGTCGGCCAAGTAGATGTATACCAGCCACTGTCTCTTTCTCATTCTTTCCCCTCACATATTACAGCATGCCTATATGTCAGTGCATACTTCAGATAGTGTGTTTTATGTGCGTGTAGTGGTGTGTAGCACTGGGCCCTCGGGCTAATGACCTCCAGCTGTC
>NW_015605459.1:0-534 GCF_001515605.1 Sinocyclocheilus anshuiensis | reverse complement strand
TTCTGTTACTCATGTGTGAATGCGCTTTATTTACACAAAATAACACTCATTAATGTTAGATAACGTATTATAATGTTACATTCAATAATAACTAATTAACTTTACATCGTTTGTAAAAACTAAAAAGTATACTGAATGCGTTCTACCGATTTAAACGCTTTAGACGATTAAAAACACAAACCTTTCTTCGGCTGAAACTCAGACGCAGGAGCGCAGCCTTATGACGTCACGCCGCCAGACCAAAATAAAAGTCCCGTTCAAACGCTGCTGTGTCTATAACTTATACAGTCTATGGTCTACAATCACAAAAGTTAATAGATATTTACATAAAGAAAACACATACGAATAATAAAACATATGTCAGAGGTTTTCAGAGTTTTATTCTTGGTGAAATACATATTGAAATATATGAAGTCTAATTGTGTGCTGAAAAGAACCACCAACGAAAGTGTCCAAAAATAAAACAAATTAGTATTTATGTTTTTCCTCGTTATTTATGTATTATATTTTTTAGTCTAATTGAGTGCTGAAAAT
>NW_015605458.1:0-534 GCF_001515605.1 Sinocyclocheilus anshuiensis | reverse complement strand
GTTACTATTTCATAAAAAAAAAAAAAAAATCAAATTTTTATGTAATCATAACTGTCTTTTTCTGTAGGACAGCACTGGACTGAAATTGTGGAAAAGAAGATGGTTTGTTCTCTCCAATTACTGCCTGTATTATTATAAAGGTAAAACCAGTTCTATGTGATTGTCTTATACAGCGTTTACCTAAAATTAAATGTTTTAAAGTGCAGTCATTTTCCATTTCAAACAGAATGAATTGAGTTTTCACTTTAGATACTGAAATCACTACTCTTCCCTGAAATCCCTCTCTAAACCTGTGTCTCCAGACAGCCGTGAGGAGTCTGTCCTGGGCAGTATTCCTCTTCCCAGCTACAGGATTCTATGCTGCTCCCCTAGAGAGTGCAGGAACAGGAAATATGCATTTAAGGTGAGAGCCAACGTCTTATGGATCTCCTTAAATCTAAATGTTCATATGGTCTCATTGTACACTTGCGCCTGTAGGTTGTTCATCAAGGGATGCGGCCGTACATCATGAGCGCTGAAACCCAGGAGGACATG
>NW_015605457.1:0-534 GCF_001515605.1 Sinocyclocheilus anshuiensis | reverse complement strand
CTTAAAACCTGGAAAAGTCAGACTTTCATGATATGTCACCTTTAAGTGGTAGTGTATAATATTTAATATGATTGTAAAGGTAATGTTTTGTAGAGTAGTTGATGTTTGTGTGATTGTCGTTTCTGTTGCAGGTTCGTATGATCACACAGTGAAAGTGTTTGACATGCGGTCAGGGAGCAGTGTGATGACCATGCAACATGGCCATCCTGTGGAGTGTGTGCTGTTGTACCCGTCAGAAGCCCTGCTGGTGTCCACAGGTGAACAACACTTGTAATATAAAGAATCAGGGGTTGGGGGTTGATTAGTAATGCTTAGAACCCCTTGCAACCATTTATTCGCATATATCATAATGCAGCAATATACTGTAGACTTGGTGCATTAATGTAGTTTTCAACTGATGTGCTCTTTTATGTCAGCTTGAATGTGGCTCTTCCAAAAAACGGTTGAAATAAGTTGGTGTATGTGTTACAGGAGGGCGTTATGTGAAAGTTTGGGACCTGTTGAAAGGCGGACAGGAGCTTGTTTCTCTTAAGA
>NW_015605456.1:0-534 GCF_001515605.1 Sinocyclocheilus anshuiensis | reverse complement strand
CAGTTTGAACGAATGCCTCAAGGCATTACTGGGGCACCAGCAACCTTTCAAAGGTTAATGGAAAAGGCTGTCGGTGACATGAACCTCTTACAAGTGCTGGTGTACCTGGACGACGTGATAGTGTTTGGAAAAACTCTCGAGGAACACGAAGAGAGACTGCTCAAAGTCCTAGATCGTCTCGGTGAAGTTGGGCTGAAACTCTCAGTGGACAAGTGCCAGATCTGTCTGCCAAGGGTCAAGTATCTGGGGCACATCGTGTCAGCAGATGGAGTTGCCCCAGATCCAAACAAGATTGAGGCTGTCGCTGCATGGCCCATGCCAACAAACCTGAAGACGTTACAATCTTTCCTAGGATTTTGCGGTTATTATCGCCGATTCATACAGAACTATTCTGAAATTGTTAGACCGTTGACTGAACTCACAAAGGGATATGCTCCAACTCAAAAGAGAAAGAAGTATGCCGAAGAAGTGAACAAAGTCTACTTGAAAGAGTCGGAGCCGTTTGGGAAAAGATGGGACCAATCCTGTACAGAT
>NW_015605455.1:0-534 GCF_001515605.1 Sinocyclocheilus anshuiensis | reverse complement strand
CTCCTGACACTTGGACCAGGCAAACTTCCACTGCTTGAGTCCCTGCTCACTCTTCAGCTCCCCAGCGAGGTCCTTCATCTCCTGGAAGTGTGCGTCGGGGATCGGGGGGTGCTGACTGCGATAGGTCTCCAGACACGTGATCACGCTCTGACACTTGTCAGACATGCCACATTCCTCCATACTAACACACGCCAAATGACGCATGCCCTCTAGCGCCCATACATATGCCTAAAAGAGAGAGAAAAAGAAAAGAGTCAGCTGATGTGATGAAAAAAATGTGAAAGACATTAAAACCACATTTTGTGTATGGTAAACCCAGTTATATACTTTTGTCAGGGGTGCACGTAAGTGGTACACATGTGCGCATGCATGACCAAAATTAAAAAATGTGCTTTGTAAATAAGTTCAGAGCACTCGTTTACGAAACCGACATGTTAGACAGACTTTTAATGCACAATCACCTTTTTAGATCGACTAAATGTAATACTGTAAGATTTCCATTTAAACTGAAAGCACAAATCTAGGCTATGCAAT
>NW_015605454.1:0-534 GCF_001515605.1 Sinocyclocheilus anshuiensis | reverse complement strand
AATTTTTTTACGTAACATTATTATAACACTAAAAATTATGAGTTATTCAACAGCTTTACCTGCATTTGATCAAATACTTGGAACCATCTAATTTTCATTGTGCCATCTGGGAAAGTAAATTTCAATGGTATGCCATCAGCTGGTTCTTCATTTGTCCTCATAAGTCTTTCCTCTATTATCTGTGAGACAGACAAATGTTGTTTGGAAAAACATTTTTTTGAATGTGCTCGAGACTTTAAAAAGAAGCACCTTCCTTATTAGAGGCAAGTTGAAAAAAATACAAAGCACCTTTAAGCGCCTCTCTTCATATTGAGATATTTCTTCTGTCCTCCGATCCTGCCAACAGGTGAATAGGCATCTATCAATAATATTTTGGCTTACATTTTACACATGGAAACACTTGTAAAGAATGTTAAAAGACGTACCTTTTCCTGATCAGCTCTTAGTGATTGTTCGTATTCTTGGTCTTGCTGTCGCCTTATAGCTCTCCACTCCTGCGAAGACATTTTATGCAGTATAATTAATAAAATCATA
>NW_015605453.1:0-534 GCF_001515605.1 Sinocyclocheilus anshuiensis | reverse complement strand
TGAATAATAATATATTTATTTCAGGTAAAACTTTGTAGGACATTTGAATAAAAGTAGATACATATTTAATTTATAACATGTAAGTGGTCTATTTTTAATAATATAATGCAGTTTATTTATTGAAAATTCATCATATATATTTACATTCAATATGATGTTTATTGAATTATAATGTAATATTTATTTCAAGTACAACTTATGTACTTAAAATATCTATTTATAAGATATCAGAATAAAAGTAGATACATTTAAATTGTAACAAATTTAATATGTAATATATTTATTAGAAATACCTAAACATATATACACATTTAACATAATTCATGTTTTTAGGTAGACCTTAAAACCATAAAAACAAAACATGTGAAACCATAGACCAGCCACAAACCCCTAAAAGCCTTAACCCATGTGTTCCTCACATACCCTGTGGAAGGTTACCTTCCTCTTCAAAGCCCACCAACCACTGACCTCATCAACGCCAACAGGCTTCTGGGATACCTCAAGACAGTCCTGTCCACCTCCATCGACACACAG
>NW_015605452.1:0-533 GCF_001515605.1 Sinocyclocheilus anshuiensis | reverse complement strand
ACATTTCATTACACCAAATACACCAAATAAATGTTCTTTTTAGCAGCATCATATGACCCCTTTAAAGCAATATATTCTATTTAGCGTAATCCCTGTGAGTGATCCAAACCGAGTACAATGGCAACAGCACAAAAAACTTGACTAAATATAAAAAAATTATAAATAAATAAATAATAAAATGTATCAGACCATAAACTGTAACAACAGATTGACAAGAGTCTATTCAGTAAGTTTGGTCTGTTCTGGGCAAAGTTCCATCAGAGTAAAAGGGCATCACTTACGTTAAGAGCCGTTCTGCCAGTCTAAGACAAGTAACATAATAGCGCAATCAGCGTTTAGTGAGTGATATGAGGCAGTCGAACGGATTTGGATCCTTATTTTTATTTTTTTCTGATAATGGTGCAGAGCAGGGTCTCTGCGGTATTATTTGCATTAATGATTGCATTTGATTGACAGCTCGCTCTGTTTATCATAAAGTCCTCAGAGCTTATGCTCATGTCACTGGCTGTTGAAAAGCCCCAAGGCTATGCTCC
>NW_015605451.1:0-534 GCF_001515605.1 Sinocyclocheilus anshuiensis | reverse complement strand
ACTGGAGTCCAATCAGAGACTCTTACAGGACGCACTGATACACACAGAGAACAACCCAGAGATCATCAAGAAAATAATTCAAAACCTCAAACGAGGTCAAAAAAACAATGTCAGCCCTGAAAGATGAATGAATCTGTCACACTGCTTGATTGAGATGAAAGATAATTCTGTTGTTGAAGAAGTGCAGGCGCTTTTAAAATCTAAATCAAGAAGCAAAAGTCTTTCTCTTGCACAATGTTCAACTTTGGCAAACTTGATCCTGATGTCAGAGGAGGTGCTGGATGAGTTGGACTTTAATAAGTACAACATCAAATCAAAAGAGGGCAGAGGGAGACTGGTACCTGCTCTGAGAAACTGCAGAAAAGCTGTGTGAGTGTAAAAATCAAATAATATTGCTATAAGTTGTGATGGAGGTTTGCTGAGTATTTTCTGTGTGATATGTTCACAAGCATAAAACATAATTGCCTGAAGTTAGGCTGTGCCAGTCAGTGTGACGCCTGCCCCACTGCAGTGGTATGCAAAACACAGTTTTGT
>NW_015605450.1:0-534 GCF_001515605.1 Sinocyclocheilus anshuiensis | reverse complement strand
CTCTCCAGTATCATTTATTTAGCCGGACACATGATAATAATGACTTTGTGTGAGGATGTGTTTGCTTTCATTATCTTCCTTCCTGTTCAATTACGTGGAAACTGGTTCCCGGAACCTTCCTATGTGCTCCTGACCACTAAAAAGATGAAGGAGGTGGTAATAAATGGAATGGAGGAATTGGTTCGGTGTTTATAAAGGGCAATACGGAGTCAGTGTGCCTTCACGTTTTTTACTGTAATTAATATTACAGCTCGCTGTCATAACCATGCATGAGAAGTTCCCGTTCCCATAATCGTTCGCCAAATTCTCTGCAAATCCCCACAGCCCTGTAAATCCGTCTAAATCTCCCTCCACATTTTCCTCTTCTCTTTTCTTTCCCCTTTTCATTTTTCTTATTTAATTTCCTTCTGTTCTCTCCGACCATTGTCTTTGTTTGTCTTTGACGGCCGTTTGTCTTTGTGCCGAGTACTCTTCCAATTCACTCGTTTACTCAATCAATCTGTTTTCTCTCCTCCTAGTCCACTTTTCTTTTCT
>NW_015605449.1:0-534 GCF_001515605.1 Sinocyclocheilus anshuiensis | reverse complement strand
TGCGATTAATCGCGATTAATCGTTTGACAGCACTAATATTTACATATTGGACCAATAAGATTTCACTGTGGGCGAGTCTGGAGTTCTTACAGAGAAAATAACCTCTGAACATATTAATATGCGCAAAGGAAGTGTCACTGACTCTAAAGCACAAGACAGATGGTGCGATTTGTTGCGGGATGGTTTGGGGGCAGGGAGGGTATTTACTGCCGTATAATCCGCTCTGATGTCACTGTGTGCCGAAGGAGGGGTCTGAGAGCCGCCGCTTAATCCCAGTGTGTTGATAAGAACGTGATGAAGAAGATGAAGGCAAGCCGAAGAGCTCTTCTTCATCGCTTGTGTTCATAACAGGTGAGTGTAAGCGATGCTGTGCGCAGCTGTTTTGTGTCGTGCTTCACAGGAGCTGCACCTGCTGATGAATTCGCCGACGAGGGATGTGTTTGCGTCTGCGCAGGCCCCTTACGTTACCAAATAACACGCTTTTAACTTATATTACCGGGGGAAAGTTTCCAGATTGCACCGGTAAATCATATT
>NW_015605448.1:0-534 GCF_001515605.1 Sinocyclocheilus anshuiensis | reverse complement strand
GCCGGACCACTACAGATGTGATGAGGGCCCATATTGAGCGGGGCTGTGCAGGCTCTGTTCACAGCTGTGTCCTTGCGCTCCCGACTGGGCCACCAGCCCCCTGCCTTTGTGCCCATTGTGCCCGGCACAGAGCACCAATTTTACACAGAGCTGATTGCACAGCAACGTCTTTGTGTCATGGCTAAAATAGAGCCCCACCCAACCTCACCAAAGACCCTCGCTCATTCCCTCCCCCCTTCTGTCCATCTCTGGCATCATTCTGCTCTCATATCTGTGGTCATTTAAAAGATGACAAGGTGATTTTTTTGGATCATATGAACACTTTAGATAAGCAGAAGTGTCTACAGGCTATTCTTGTCATGTCCCCCTTCAAAATCTGCCTATTTCGAGCTTAATGGTTGTTGATTAATGGACCCTCCATTCAATGGAACATATGCCATTTTGGGATTCTATAAGAGCTTTATGTTGAATTTCTATGCTTGGTGTCACAAGGTCAAGGCAAGCTTTTTAACACACTACACGTGAAAAGGAGGT
>NW_015605447.1:0-534 GCF_001515605.1 Sinocyclocheilus anshuiensis | reverse complement strand
TGCCTGTCCGACTATTGACCTTATTGTAGTCTCGTCTTAGTCATGGGAAAAAAGCTTGTGAACATGAACATTTTATCATCATATTTTTCATTAATGAAATTAACAGTAGTACATACTTCAGAATAGCATGACTAGTACACTAGTATACATTACCGGTGTCTTCTGATGCAAAGACACTCATGTTTCCATGATACTGAAGTGTTTTTCTTCCTCGGATGGCGTTCAGGAGCTGTTGCGTTTGTTCGGTGTGCCGTTCATCGTGGCTCCGATGGAGGCTGAAGCCCAATGTGCAGTGCTGGACCATCTGGACCAAACGCACGGCACCATCACCGACGACAGCGACATCTGGCTCTTCGGTGGTCGTCAAGTCTACAAGAACTTCTTCAACCAGAACAAATACGTGGAGCATTACCAGTCTGTGGACATGAAGAACCAACTAGGTGAGCTGCAGTACTGAGATCTAGGGATTCACAATAATGGATTTTTGCTGATATTTTTCAACTCATTTTGGCTGATAGCCGATACCGATATATT
>NW_015605446.1:0-534 GCF_001515605.1 Sinocyclocheilus anshuiensis | reverse complement strand
TAATGATGCAGTGCTGTTAGTGTAACGCTGATCATACTATACTCTATAGATATTCAGATTAAGGAGGAGCCTGATTCGGAGGAGTGGCCTCTGGATAGTAGCTCTACGCTGAATGCCAATGACCTCTCTCACCTTCGTGTTCGTTTAGTGGAGGAGGAGATGGAGGGATTGAACCAGGAGGGCAAACGTCTGCGCAGGGTCGCATGCACCTGCCCCAACTGCAAAGAGGGAGGCGGGAGGTGAGATCACACTGCTGAGAGCACATTTCCTTTAGCACGTATCCTCACTTAGTTTTGAGACACGGTACAATTTCTGTGTTTATATTGTAATAATATATATGTAATACACTACACTTTTTGTTTTACTACACGTCTTCATCACTGGATGTGTGTAATATATTTCCATTCTGACTGTACATTTCTAATTATATGTTGTAGGGGATCTAACGTGGGCAAGAAGAAACAGCACGTGTGCCATATAGCCGGCTGTGGGAAGGTATACGGGAAGACGTCTCACTTGAGAGCTCACCTGCGC
>NW_015605445.1:0-534 GCF_001515605.1 Sinocyclocheilus anshuiensis | reverse complement strand
TGTGTGTGTGTGTGTGTGTATAAGACCGTTCAAGCCCAATAAGGCGCCAGTTCAGAGCTCAGTCTGGTACTCACACGGTATGTGAGATGCGGCTTTATCTGCACAAATCTGGCCAGTAACGCCGCCTGCTTGACTGATGAACAATGCTGATGATTTCAGCATCAGATACCTGTGTGGTTTATCAGTCGTCCATGATCAGATCTTTCTCCTCATCTTTCCTCTGTAGGTTCTCTATGAGTTAGTGCTACATTGGGTCGCTGGGAACACACCACCCTTCTGCTGTCAGGCCTGATGACTGCACCTTAACACACTCACACATGTACAGAGACGGGAGGGACGCGGGGGCGCGCGCACACTATCTTATCATAACCAAAAGGAATTCTTCTTTTTTGTTGTCCCAAAGAATGGAAATATATATATAAATATAGTGTGCGTTCAACTGTATTTATACAATTTTGCCACATGCTTTTATATTAGTCTTCTGCTGGTGCCCAAGGATGTGTGTTACTGTTATTTTATTCCACATTTTACTTT
>NW_015605444.1:0-534 GCF_001515605.1 Sinocyclocheilus anshuiensis | reverse complement strand
TGAAGCTCTAAACTGCTCAATGAATCTCTTATTTACATTGTGGCAACACTTTGTTATAATGAGAGGATTCGCGAATGTGCAGAACTCAGCACTGAACAAAACTGTGGCGTTTTGAGCAGTGAGTGGATTTGATTGACCATGGCGTTAAAGACATCAACAGATATGTCTGTGATTGGCTACAATGCTCAATGCTCCAAAAATACGTTGTAAATAGAAACCTGTGACCAGATATGAAAAGCCCTGCCCCACACATTGATGGGATTGGTTACATGTTTGTGACGGCAGGAAACAGGGACAGTTTCAAACCGGGTTTTTGAGTCTTTGATACACCTCAGTTTAACCCTCAAAGACCGAGACAGCCGCCCGCGGCTAAAAATGACTATTGTTCGTAAATGTTTAATAACTTTTGAACCGCTAATCCTATTTGAATGCTTTCAAAAGTGTCGAGAGATTCTCCGCTTTTTGGAGATATCGCATTTGTCTCATTTCGATATTCAGAGGCTCCGTAGCGTACGTGATTACGTCATCACATTT
>NW_015605443.1:0-534 GCF_001515605.1 Sinocyclocheilus anshuiensis | reverse complement strand
ACCTCTATTCAACTATCTACCTAAACTTTTAAGTCACTTTGTACACTCTTAAAAATAAAGGTTCCAAAATGCGGTTGATGCCATAAAAACAATTTTTGGTTCCCCAAAGAACCTTTCAGTGAACCGTTCTTAAAAGATTACATTTTTTTTCCTATAATGAAACAATTTCAAATAAAAAGTTTGTGTAAAATACACGTGCATTTCAGAAAGCTTTTATATTATGCCTACCTTTTGATAAATGTACATGACTTCCAACCTATATGTATACTTTAGGTTGATGATTAGCCAACATGATCGCAATACATTTGTGACCTTTTCTGGCAAAATAAGTCACAATGAGCAAATTTTAAAAAATAAGTTATTTTTATTTTCACATTATCCATTAAAAGACCTTCAAAATGATGTATGATTTGTTGGAATGACTGAGCTACACCCATTTGAAGTTGATAAGTGTCAGCAAAGTCCATTTTGAGAAAAATCGAGTTAAAGTTTTTTGAAGGTTCCAAAGCAAAATCACCTAGCAATGTTGCATCT
>NW_015605442.1:0-534 GCF_001515605.1 Sinocyclocheilus anshuiensis | reverse complement strand
GGTTTGTTCGAATTTCTACGTTTACCTTTCGGGCTCAAAAATGCTGCTGCTTCGTTTCAACGATTGATGGAGATAGTGCTGAAAGATTTAAAGGGAAAGAGTTGTTTTGTGTACATCGATGACATTGTGGTGTACTCAAAGACAGAAGAAGAACATTTATCCCACTTGCAAGCAGTATTTCATTGTCTTTTCAAAGCAGGGCTTACTCTCAACCTCCAGAAGTGCAATCTTATGCAAAAGTCTTTGACGTTTTTGGGACACGTGGTATCCAAGGACGGAATCCAAACTGACCCTGCAAAGGTAGAAGCTGTTGCTCAATTTCCTATTCCCCAATGTTTGAAGGAGGTACAACGGTTCCTAGGGCTTGCAGGATGGTACCAAAGGTTTATTCCAAAATTTTCAGAGAAAGCTGCACCATTGCATGCTTTAAAAAGAAAAGGAGCAACATGGACTTGGACTGAAGAATGCCAAAGATCATTTGAATTGATCAAACACGATCTAACCAATGCACCTATCTTGATTGCCCCTGATTTG
>NW_015605441.1:0-533 GCF_001515605.1 Sinocyclocheilus anshuiensis | reverse complement strand
GAGAAAAATTCTGGAATGTTTTCCTTAAAAAAACGTAATTTCTTTTCAACTGAAGGAAGAAAGACATGAACATCCTGGATGACATGTGAGTAAATTATCAGGAAATTTTTATTCTTGATGCGAACTGATCCTTCAAGTAACATAGCACAACAACGCACAAGCAACCACTCACAAAATGTACAAAACCAAAGTTCCTTTCAAGGAAAGTCCGTACACTCGGCCACCATACTTGCAACGCCTCTGGGCAGCTCAAACAACACCAAATCCTATCTAAATTAATGGGGGAATCCTGAAATCTCAAAAACTGCTCGCTTATAATTATAATCATATAATTAATTCATTCGTATATTTATTTGTATAATTCCCTTAGCACTCTTTTAAACCCTCCCAGTTTTCCACCATGTTTTCACTCAAAACGAAACTACTCTGCTGCTGTGCACACCTGTAAAACCCTGCTTTATGCTGTATAGTATTTATTTATCCTCAGTTGTAGGGCTGCACGATTAATCGAATGCGATTGTCATGTGCATTTT
>NW_015605440.1:0-534 GCF_001515605.1 Sinocyclocheilus anshuiensis | reverse complement strand
CTCTGATCTCCTTTGTCAGTGTGTTCCTGGCCTGATTGTACAAGACTCTGTGTCCCTACTAGTGTAGGCATCCTCTTTGGCCTGACGAAGCTGTTGAGTTTTTCTGTGAACCATGGTTTGTCATTGTTATATGTTAAATATGTTCTGGAAGGAATGTGGCATTTCCAAAGTGTTCTTAGGCTTTTTGCTATACACTGAATAAAAGAATGGTAAAACAAGCTCACTGGTACTCATGACTGGGATGTCCCAGCCATGAGTGTACCAGTGAGTTTCTTTTACCCTATGTATCACAGTCAAGTGTTGTTGAACCTGCTGATGTTGGAGCAGCACTCTCAGAGAAAAATAGTTTGAAGAGATTCATGTGAAAGTTTGTGTCAGCAGGACTCATCTGTGGTACAGGCATCTGGTCACTGAAAAAAGTAAGTAAATAAGTAAAATAAACAAACTGTCAGCATGCTGATATCAGTAGCAACTATATTATCACATTAAATATCACCAATATTACTGACTCGTAACAAAACATGATTTTTTTTT
>NW_015605439.1:0-533 GCF_001515605.1 Sinocyclocheilus anshuiensis | reverse complement strand
AGTATGACCCTCCTAAAGCAGCCCTTCCTCTCACGTTTCAGATGGGTATCTTGCCCTTGCCTTGCTGTGGTCTGCATACCTCAATCTATAGCCTATGTTCCAGTCTGAAACATAAGAGTGACTGAATTCTCCTTATGCCTTTTTTCAGCTTCATTGCTTCCAGAGGTTCTTGGATAGGATGAGAGAGGATACAGCAGCTCCAAAAAGTATATAAATGTGTTTTTGCTCTATTTCTTTACAATAAATGACACTAGCATTGATACTTTCCCATGTAACAAAATTAGGTTATAAAAAGTTGTGGGAAGAGTTTTGAAATTATTCGAAAATGTTAAAATATCTAGTTTTCTTGTTATTATTAAAGGTTACAAAAATGTTTCTTAAAACGTTTTACTAACTTTATTTTCATCCAAAATATAACGCTATTTTAACATATTTTTAATTTTCTAAGAACGTTAAAATGTCCCGTTTTCTTGTAGTGATTAGAACGTTATTTAAAGGTTACAAAAAAAGACCTTTCGTACAACATTTAAGCA
>NW_015605438.1:0-518 GCF_001515605.1 Sinocyclocheilus anshuiensis | reverse complement strand
TGGCAAAAGGAGGAAGAAACATGGCAGATGGTAGAAAGAAACAAGTGAAGGAGGGAAAATGGAGAGTCTCTCTCTCTCTCTCTCTATCAGCAGCTGAGAGCTCCAGATGGAGTATGACTGCAGTGTGTGTGTGTGTGTGTGTGTGTGTGTGTGTGTGTACTCATGCTATACCATACGTGTATATGGAGCGACCAGAGTTTTCACACTTTGTGGAAGATCTCTAACTGAACAAATGTTAGATAACTCATCTAGATGCAAATGAAAGCGTAAGCTCTTAGTCTAAAAACACACTCAGTGTCCAAATTATTACCCCAAGCTTTAATAATTAATGATTAATGGTATGTTTAACGCATATTAGTGTTTTGCAGCATTTTATTAATATATTTGTATTCAAATGCTTTGGCATTATTTTAAATATTTGCTGTGCCAGTAAATCACACTAAATTTAAACGGATTCATTAATATAATTAATGTAATTTATTAGGGATGCACCGATACCACTTTTTCCAGTACTCGCC
>NW_015605437.1:0-533 GCF_001515605.1 Sinocyclocheilus anshuiensis | reverse complement strand
TGCGAATTAAAGCTGTAATCAATGTTTAGTGAGTTTCAATGGTGCAGCTGATATTCTCTGCATCTGTAATGCATCTTCACAAAAGACCCAACTGCACCATCACATAATTACTCGGAGGTTTGTTCCAGTAGATTGCTGGAAAAATGGGGTAGAAATTCATAAATTTCCTTTTTAAGGAATACATTTGATTAAGTGATTATCCGATGTGCTATTTCATGTGTAAGCAAATATGCTGGGATGTATTTCAGTATCGGGCTCCATATGCATTTGAGAAAAAGACATGTAATCATGCAATAGTAAAATAAAATGTGGCTATAACTGCATTTGTGGTTAATATTTAATTTTGTGGCATTGCTAATATTATTTCCTCCCGTGTTTGCCAATTTAGATAAAAGCGATCTGCTTAATAAATACATTTAATGCTTCAGTAATGACATGCATATGAAAGCTTCAGTCTACATTGTCTGTCATATTTTTTTAAAGGGATTATATGATGCTATTTAAATTTTTCCTTTCTCTTTGAAGTGTTACAA
>NW_015605436.1:0-533 GCF_001515605.1 Sinocyclocheilus anshuiensis | reverse complement strand
AGCTTTGGATTGGTAAATCCTGTGGGCTTGACCGAATAGAGGAAGTGCAGAGCTACATGAGGGTGAATAATCATAGTGTGCAGGAGAGGGGATTTCACAGGGCGCTGCATATGCCCTGTGCCTACAATTCACCCCGCCACTCATTAGATGCTGAATACATCATGCAGATTTCTGCCAGTCCTCTCATTTCAAATGCAGCTCCTCTTGACAGAAATTAGAAAAGAGAATATATAATCAAAGTGATGCTGCTGCTGTGTGCGTGTTTGACATTTTTTCATTATTTTTTTTCTTTTAAAATAGATTCACATTAAAAAGTAAATCACAGTATTAATTTTAAAATTAATATATTTAATATGTCAACACTAATTCATGAATTTAAAAAAAATGCTGAAAATAAAACAAGTACCCATTTAGCATATCTGATTATTCCCCATGACTTAACAAAGATCAAGACTGTTCAAACACCATGTACATTGACTATAAAATATCCCCAGGTGCAATGATTATATCTGTCATTGTTCAATATGAAACAT
>NW_015605435.1:0-533 GCF_001515605.1 Sinocyclocheilus anshuiensis | reverse complement strand
GGCCTGAGGAGACACTTGAGCCTGCATCAGCCATTTCTGAGCCAGGTTCTTATTCTCAATGTTGGGATCATAATAGAGCTGATGCAGAGCCTGAAAGAGACACAGAGAGCGAGAAAGACAGTTTTAGACAGTGATACATTGCACTCTGGACATTATGGAGCACATGGATACAAACTAATAATGCTTTATTAACCCCGGGGTTCCTGCGGGGCAGTTTAGCAGACAAGTATATGAAAGCATGTGCAGTTAAAGTGATGTTCTAGGTCTAAAAACTGCTGATGCATGAAACTCATGACATCATTTATGCAGGTGAAGCATTTAATATGGTGGAAGGGCAATAACACAGCTAATAATGACATATTCATTCAGCAATAACAAGAAAGAAAACTATCTATCTATCTTATTAAAATTTATTTGATCAAACATACAGTAAAAACCGTAATATTGTGATTTCTATTTTAATATATTTTAAATAGGGCTGTCAAAAGTAACGCGTTAACGCAAATTAATTTTAACGGCACTAATTTTATTAA
>NW_015605434.1:0-533 GCF_001515605.1 Sinocyclocheilus anshuiensis | reverse complement strand
TGTGTGTGTGTGTGTGTGTGTGAAAACATGCACAGTGTCAGTAGGCTACTGTATATTTACATAAGTATGACAGAAGCCAATAATCTTACTGAATAAATACACTTATTTTCAGTGTTCAGGGGTATAACTGTTAAATGTTAAGTGTTGAATGAAGTGTTTATAGTCTTAAATGTCTCTTCAGTTTGGTGATTGACCTGTAAGCAGCGAGGAGGCATTGTGGGTCTAGAGAGCCTCTAGTGGTGTAGTTTGGTGTAAATTTAGGTCTGGAGATTGATTGAAGGAGGGTGAGTTGGTTGTGCTCTCTAAACAAATGACTTCTATTTAATTTTAGTTGTTAGTCCCTGTTAACATCGCCTATAAACCTCACTGTATGAGTAGATAACAAATCAAACACAAAGTAATGAAGAGCACATGTTCTTAAAATTATTTCATAATGCTGTTTTTAAAAAGTGCCTTAACTACAAAGTAAATTAAATCATATTAGATATCATGTAGTAAACTCACACAGAACTCAAGCTGTGTGAGCCTGGTGT
>NW_015605433.1:0-533 GCF_001515605.1 Sinocyclocheilus anshuiensis | reverse complement strand
TCTACCTTGCAGAAAAAACCCAGGCCTCCGACTCTGGCCGTGTCCCAAGTGGAATCCACCCAGCAAGCAGCGAGCCCCCCAATCTCCAACAAACATCTGCAACCCCTTTCGACAACCCTGACACCGACCACGCCGTGCCCTTCCCCGTCTCCTTCGAATTCATCCGAAATGGCTCCTAATAAACCTAATAAAGAGGGGAAAAAGGCAAAGAAGACCATGAAACAGCCCGACAATAATAACGGAGAGAGCATGAGCTCTGACTCAGACACCGAGCAAGGTGGGAGGGGGTTAGAGGTCCCTTGCACCCCAGGCGTGACACCCAGTGGCATCCATTCTCCCGCCACCATCCAGAAATACAGAGACACGATTGCCACCGCCAAAGGTGCCAAGCTAGTGACCCGGAAGATGAAGCAGGAAGGAACGCCCAACTCCGCACGGCGCAAAGCAATGGTGAACCGAGAGAAGCGCTTCACCTTTGTGCTGGCGGTGGTAATTGGCGTCTTTGTCATCTGCTGGTTCCCTTTCTTCTTCTC
>NW_015605432.1:0-533 GCF_001515605.1 Sinocyclocheilus anshuiensis | reverse complement strand
AAATTCAGCTAGTTGCCAAGGCAACATTTCACATTTTCATTTAGTTTAACTCAATGTATTAAAATTAAAACTAATATGAAAAACTTTATAGACATTAAAAAACTGACAAAAATTATGAAAATAACAAAATTACTAAAACTTTAAAGTTAAATAAAAAACTGAAAATTAAGACTAATTAAAACTAATAATAAAAAAATATCTAAATGATAATAAAAATATTAAGACAGAGTATCACTTTAGTTTTGCCAAGAAATCATATTGAAGTAGAACAAGCACCATGTCAAGTCAAATTTATTTCTATAGCAGTTTCCAATATGGTTTCCAAGCAGCTTTACAGGAAGTCATAATGCTTTAATAAGTTTAAGAGCTGGATGTTATAATTACTGATATGATGGACTATGATATATGTAGTCCTCTGGATTTAGATCTAGCAATATTGTATTTATAGTGTTGTCTAGCAGATAAAGTGTCCAGTCTTTGCTTTGTGTGATTCACCGGCATCAAAATCAGGTATATATATATATATATATATA
>NW_015605431.1:0-530 GCF_001515605.1 Sinocyclocheilus anshuiensis | reverse complement strand
TCTCTCTCTCTCTCTCTCTCTCTCTCTCTCTCTCATTTTCCCTCTTCACCTTCTACACATAAGCCACACAAACTGAGCTCCTCAATCATATTTGAAAACAATGAATGGAGAAATGCTGCAGTGTTGTGGCAGAGTTGAATTTCATCCACAGTTCCACAAGTGAGCGCTCATTGCACAGCACAAATAAGACATCAACCATACAGAAAAGAGACATGCCCACACTGAATACTTGTTACGCAATATTACCGCAAATTATATATAGCATATTGTTAAAATTACATAGATATTTGTCTGTTGAGCACACTGTAAAAATGAAAAGATCAATAAGTCATGGCAACATATGTTTTCCCTTTAACTCATCAAAAATAATAAAAAAAAATTCAACAATTTTTAGTTATACAAAATTCAACTATAAGCATGATTTTAAAAAATGAGTTTGAATGACTTGTACTTGCACAGTTATACTTGTGATTATACTTAAACATTTAAAGCAGCAACTGAATTTAAGTTTATATATATATATATATATA
>NW_015605430.1:0-533 GCF_001515605.1 Sinocyclocheilus anshuiensis | reverse complement strand
GCTGTTTCCACTCTGCTTATGCATCCAGTATGAAGCCAGACTTAGGCTTCCTGTTTCCGCAGTGTACTGTACATTTGTTTGTAGCTCTATTTGAGGAGGTTTTGTGATGTCATTGTCCGTTTTTGCTTTGCAGATCACTCAGGAGGCTGGAGAGTTCATGATAACGTTTCCATATGGCTATCATGCAGGGTTTAACCATGGTTTCAACTGTGCTGAATCTACCAACTTTGCCACAAGGCGATGGGTTGACTATGGAAAGCAAGCCATACTGGTAAAAATTAATAAATAAATAACCATTCAAAAGTTTAGGGTCGGTTATATCACAGGAGTAAATAAACTTTGAAAATGCATTAAAATAGAAAACATTTATTCTAAATTGTAATAATATTTCAATAGTATTACTGTTTTTATTGTGTTTTTTGATCAACTAAATGCATCCTTGGTGAGCATGAAAGACTCCAAAATATTATATATAATATGATCAAATGATTCCTGTGATGGCAAAGTTGAATTTTCAGCAGCCATTACTCCAG
>NW_015605429.1:0-533 GCF_001515605.1 Sinocyclocheilus anshuiensis | reverse complement strand
TTTGAAAATCAAAGCTTTTGCATCAGCTCAAGGGAAAACTGAAAATAGCAAATAAGTCATAAATATGGTCATTACAGTAAAAAGCAGCATCAGAGGCAGCAGGTATTATACAGCCACAGAGAAAGAGTGTGGTAAGTGCTGTGGTAACACTGTTCAGAACAATTAAGAGGATACTGATATCCAACACTATAACTGTAGGCTGCAGTTAAAGAGCCAGATTATAGAAGTGAGTGTTTGATCTGCACTGTGCTGCACATTTTGTGTTAAAATAAGCCACTCTATCTAGAAGCATTATAAAACCTAATTTATGCTTGTGTTGTGCATTTTAAGCCATGCTCAAAATGAAAGGGGGGGGGGGCATGGTTTAGTGAAAATAAATCTGCTAATTCTCTGACTATTTCTACCTGGCGTTATATCCTCTGTTTTTTGAGGATAGTTAAGGCTGGCTAGTGTTGATTAGATGCTTTTTTAAATGGTGAAGTAGAGAGAGAGAGATAGAGAGATAGAGAGATAGATAGATAGATAGATAGATA
>NW_015605428.1:0-533 GCF_001515605.1 Sinocyclocheilus anshuiensis | reverse complement strand
AACCTTGACCTGGCAAGGGTTCAAGAACATGATTCCCATTACATTGATGATACAAAAATAAAGCAACAAAATTAAGCTGCAGATTGTCTGTTTACAGATTTCCACATCATGCAACACTTGGTGCTTCTTAACAAATATCAGTGCACCAATTGAGACAAGAAAAGACAGATTATGCTATGATGCTTATTAGATAATGCAGAGTATGCTGCTAAAAACTGATATTAGAACAAGCAATCTTGGAAAATATATATTTTTTTTTCTATACAGAAAATGTGTTATTCTCACCCCTGACTGCCATCTAGACAGCAAAAATAATGATAAATATAGCTGCAAGCAGCGATTACCGGGGTTCAAGCGCTTTAGGTATTTAAGCACATAAGGAACAAGACATTACATATTATTTAGCAAGCCTGTAGCCACCTAAATCAATCATTAAAAAAGCATTTTTGACAAATCCAGGTGATTTACCATAGAAATATTATGTTTTTATAATGTTTATGACTGTTATAGCGCCAGCTGTGGTCCGATCTCTC
>NW_015605427.1:0-533 GCF_001515605.1 Sinocyclocheilus anshuiensis | reverse complement strand
GGGGCGCGGCGGCGGCGGACACGGTGCCGGCGCTGTCAGGCGTGTCTGCGGACCGAGTGCGGTGAGTGCCACTTCTGCAAGGACATGAAGAAGTTCGGTGGACCGGGCCGGATGAAGCAGTCCTGTCTGCTGCGGCAGTGCACTGCAGTAAGTCAAGCAAACCTGTGTCACATGCTCATACTCAAGCAGAAGACATCTTAACATCCACTGCACACTTTCAGAGATTTCAGACATTTTCCCTTCAGTATGTAGATTTGTGTTTGTATTTGCTGTGGTTTGAAAGCATTCGAGCACGTGAGTATTTACACTGTGAAGCGTGGACCTGGGTGATTGTAGCGCCTCTGAATGCGGCTGATGGTGGGGGACGCAGTAGTTTTGTGCTCCAGCTGTGATCAGTGCATCGTAACGGTTAGGATCAGAGCGCCTCGCGCTGGCTTCACTGACTCTGCTGCTCTCCTCAGCCGGTGTTGCCGCACACAGCCGTGTGTTTCGCTTGCGGAGAAGCGGGGAAGGAGGACACGGTGGAGTCGGAG
>NW_015605426.1:0-533 GCF_001515605.1 Sinocyclocheilus anshuiensis | reverse complement strand
TACCTGTGGTGAACCCCATTTCCATTCCAGTCGTGACACTAAAAGCTGCTTTGTGGTACGCTCTGAATGCAAAGCTCGCTCTTATTGCCTCTGGCCTGACAGAAAATGTCAGTGATATGAAGGAGGACTTGTTCCCACTGCTAAATTGTTTATGCCAGAGAAAGTCTCATTTTTGTTCAAGAACAGCTGAAAGTTACAGTCACTCTTATCGAAATTCCTCCAAAATAGAACAATTTGAAAAGCTTGCAAAAGTTACAGTAAAATTTAATGTGCGTGAGCAAGAGGTTGGATATTAAAAGTGTTTGCCAGAGCCTTTGGGGAGAGCAAATTGCTTTTATAATCATGTCATGTGTATATTTAGAGGCCCGAAGAGAACCTCAGTGAGTCACCCGTATACCTCACATCCCCCCCACCGTATTCAGAGAAATGACGGAAATAAGGGACCGTCCAGCTGTGATCTTATTTCCATGTGTCAGCAGGGAACCTCTCAGTACTTGCAATACAATGCGATTGAATGGGTTTTCAAATGATTT
>NW_015605425.1:0-533 GCF_001515605.1 Sinocyclocheilus anshuiensis | reverse complement strand
TTTGTGCGTATGCACACATTTAGGATGAAATTTACGTAAAGTTTTATACATGAGGCCCCTGGCCATTAATAGTTAATGGCATATCAGCATTTTTACCCCGTCGAAAATCAAACACAATTTCCTTTGTCTTAAAGACATTCAATTTCAAATTGTGGGTACAACTCCATTCAATCAATGTAGATACCTCCTTTCTGTAGTCGGTTTCATCATTATCTATTATCAAACCTATTATTGTAGTATCATCTGCAAACTTAAAAATTTTAACTGATTTACTGTATGAAACACAATCATTAGTGTACATGGAATATAAAACTGGTGACAATATGCAACCTTGTGGAGCTCCAACACTTATCGTTTTAGGCCTCGAAATCATGTTGTTAATTTTGACTACCTGTGATCTATTCTGCAGAAAATCCAAATCCACGAAGCAAGGGAATTATGAACCCCCAATTGCTCCAATTTAACAAAGAGCTTCACTGGAACAATTGTGTTAAAGGGGTTATATGATGCGATTTCAATTTTTCCTTTCTCTT
>NW_015605424.1:0-533 GCF_001515605.1 Sinocyclocheilus anshuiensis | reverse complement strand
TTTGGCTCATTATGCCAAACAGGTTAGCCACCCCTGGTCTAGACTCTAGAACCGTATATATGCTGAATTTAATGGCTATTTCTGTCCAAAGGCAATGGTACGGACCAATCGAGCCACAGTAGGAGGCTTTTTCCTGACTGGCAGAAGTATGGTGTGGTGGCCGGTAAGTAAATTGACCAAAATGGAGGATGATTGTGCTTTAAACCTTAAAAGCATCTTTATTTTGTACTCAGAATGTGATGGACATTGACAAAATGACATGGCTTGATCATATACTACATCAATAGTGATCGATCATTGTGCTAAATGTGGCAAATTTCTGTCGTAATGTGCTACGCAAGACTGAAACAGCCATAAAAGTAGGAGCTGATTATGTATAATAGCATGACGAGTGATTTCACATTATCACAAATATGGCATGATAATGACCCTAACTGCCCCTCAATTTCAGAACCTTGATATCATAATAGGGTGAATTAAATCTTTTATGGGGCCATAATGCACTGATGCCAGATGCGACCCACAATTCATTA
>NW_015605423.1:0-533 GCF_001515605.1 Sinocyclocheilus anshuiensis | reverse complement strand
TTTGAAAAATAATTTTTAAAAAACATTATCATCACAGTTTATCATTACAGAAGATAATGTTAATTGACATTTGTGTTTCTTTTCACAAGCTAAAATATTATTAAAATCATTTTTTTGTGATAAATGATAGATTGTTAATAAAGTGTAACTTGTATTTAACCTATAATTTCACTTTAACATCTCAGATTAGACAACTGTTAAGCCTGAGGGAAATAAAAGAGAGCAAAGGCACATGGTTTTAAGCAGGAAAATGGCCTCAACTTCTTGGGGAATTTACTTAAGGCACAAACGCTGTGAGTCTCTGCAGTGTGTGTGGGTGCTACAATCAGCAATGAATGAACAGAATGAAGAGTTTTATAAAGCGTTCAACAGCTCAGATAGGCAGGCAATTGACCAGGCTATGAAATGTCAACTAAGCCATATTGTATAATGAAGCTATTTCTAAAGGTAATTCCAGCCTGGCTGCCCATGGATTGTCCTGTAATAATGACACTGCAGTTTTAAATGAGATGAAATGGCTAGATGGTGTTCTG
>NW_015605422.1:0-533 GCF_001515605.1 Sinocyclocheilus anshuiensis | reverse complement strand
ACAATTATGTGAAATTGAAAACAAGGCCCTGTGGCACTCAAAGTGGCAGCCACTGGAGAGGCCACACTGTTTCAATAAGAGTTTTTGGGACTCCGATTCAAAGTTTAGATTTCCCTAAAGTGAAAGTTGGCAGTGTGAAGCAGAGAAAGCTGACTGTGGGTAGTGAGTTTGCGCTGAGAGTTTTAGGCTCAGAGGATCAGACGTTGGCTCTTTATGACACCACACACCAGCACAGATACGCACACACGCTCCATCCTACCCCACATTGCAGAGCTGCATCCTGGGAGGGCAGCTTCAGTCTGCTACTGTCAGCCTAGTGGAAGGCTGACAGAACTGGGGTGGCATCCATCACCCGGTGACACACACAAACACCAGTGCATAGACACACACACTCGTCTGTCCCTGAAAAGCGTTCCGCCACCATCACTCATGGGGTGAGACATATGGACAATGTGGTCAGGATAAGGCTGATTCTTCAGCTGAAAAAAGCAGTCAGAAATAAAATGAATGCAAAGATGAAGAGCCACAACATG
>NW_015605421.1:0-533 GCF_001515605.1 Sinocyclocheilus anshuiensis | reverse complement strand
AACATGGTGTGTTCAGATAAGCACAAAAGAGGAACTTACCCCTTTACTTATCTGATGTTATTAAGGTATAAAAGTGTATAAACGGCACCCCTCCTCAGCGCTCTCTATCATTCTCTCTCTGACTTCTACTTCTTCTTTTTGGGTGCCCCTAGACTTTGTTTAAGGTTTACTCTTTTCAGACTTCTTAGACCTTTATTGGTTTGATCAAATTTATCTTACTCCTTTTATTTGTAATTTGATTGGATTGAATATGATTATTAAAATTTAATGTTTCAACTTCAAGTTATGATTTTCCTTATTGCTTATTTGCATTTCTAAAAACTTTTGAATAAATTTATAATTTTCTCAAACCCTCCCGTCTGACGTGGATCTGACTTTTGCATCACAGATGTAACCAAAAATGTATACATCTTCTACTTAGCAACAAAAACTTAAGGCAGAACGCTGGAAAGGAAGCGGGGTGTTGAGCTTGACTTGTATGTACAAATAAGGAAATTTCTTTGTAACCCATGCAGACTATAAATTGTGAAGCT
>NW_015605420.1:0-533 GCF_001515605.1 Sinocyclocheilus anshuiensis | reverse complement strand
TGACCTTTTTCTCACCCTCTCTCACTGGACTGAAAGGACCCCCTAGCTGTCCATTAGACACCCCTTTCACTGACTGATGAATTGGGACTGGCATCCACCCCCCCTTCCCAAATGGGCGATGTCCTGTTAGAAGGGTTGGGAGGGGGGTTGTACACGTGGGGCGAAACTCAACCGGGCTAAATGAGAGATTGTCACTCATCCCAAACTCACTCTTACCTGTCAATCATTATGACAAATGAGAATTACATCATCAGGCGTCTTGAGGGAGGGAACCCTTGGGGGTGCCATGGATTCACATGCATATGCATGTGTTTGCGTGTATGTTTGTGTACTTAAGGCATATACCCTAGTGGCTGATGTTGTAACTACACCCTGTGTTATTCAAAAATCTTTGTTGCCATTAAGATTTTTTTTTTTTCCACACAGTAAACAGTATAGATTGCTAATTTTATATTGTAGTAGTTGTTTTACCAGTGTCCTAATATTTTTGGAAGACTCTTAAAGTGTAAAATGTATTTACTGTATATTTCTCT
>NW_015605419.1:0-533 GCF_001515605.1 Sinocyclocheilus anshuiensis | reverse complement strand
AATTACGATATTATCGCAGACGATATATATATCGCACACCCCTACTGCCAGGTCAAATGTTTACATTGAGCAGTTACTGAAAGTAATAGAGTAGCTACTGTAGAGTGTGCTTTGGGATTTAAAGGAGAAGTGTGTGAATTTTTTTTTTTTCCATTTTAAAATATTTTTTCCTCACAAACAAGCTGTTTGTAGGTTGACTCTGTGGTGCTTTCAAAATATTGCTCTGTTTGTTTAAGCAGTCAACTTATGATTCAAACAATGGCGCGAGTTTGGGGCGGGGCTGACTGTTTTTCGACGAATGGTAGACGAGGTGCTGGTCAGAATTTTGTTCACTTGGCCTGCCAATGTTTTCACAAATGCTAAATTATGAATTTTATATAAAATGTATGATTCTATGTTTACATTTACAAATTTGAAATGTATAATTTTTACATTAAGCATTTTAAAATTATGCAGTTTTCACATATTATCAAATGTTACATTTTCTTTACAAAAAACATAACTGAATCTATACAGTTATTATAAATTTAAAT
>NW_015605418.1:0-532 GCF_001515605.1 Sinocyclocheilus anshuiensis | reverse complement strand
GCATAACGCCGCCCAAATGTTCACGCAAAGAAAGAAGGCGTATCTGAGGCACTGGATCATGAACGTGTGCCCTGAATATGTTTTATGAAGCAGTGAGATGCTGAAGCTGGTGTTAATTGTTGTGTCACGTCTGTCAAACAGTATTCACTACACAGCACGAGCTCTTCCAGCTCAAGTGTTATTGTTTAGTTGTAATTAATGATTTTTGTGACTGTATTTGTGTGGCAGCTGCTCATGTATAATAACTAACTGATTATAAAGACACTTTTTCATCTTCTGTCCTTCATAGACCACAAAATTGGCCGCTCAAGCACATCTGAAGATTGAAGATAAGTCTCATGCTGTGAGTGATATTCAGCAGTGTGATGTGAAGCTCTCCGATCTGAGCACTCGAGTCTGGTTTATTTGAGGACTGGCTTGAAAATATCTATTCCCTGAAGTTCAGCAGTAAGATCTCTGCTGTCTGTAGTTTATACACGCTGCTCTTTCTCTGCCGCCGCTGCTGTGGATGAAGTTACGGGGCTATAAACCA
>NW_015605417.1:0-533 GCF_001515605.1 Sinocyclocheilus anshuiensis | reverse complement strand
GTGAACGTAAACACTGTGCTGAATCTCAATCAGAATTGGCAAGCCAAAATGAATTGAGAGAACTTGTCTCTGTGGAGATTTGATTGACATCACATTTGATTGGACATGAACAGTAATGACAAAGTGGTATAGCGTTTGGCAGATAGCAGTAGTAGAGGAGTGTGATGGAGAGAAAATAGATGAGTCTGGCCCGGAGGCTGGCCAAGAGGCATGCCGAGTCGTTTGATGGACACTTTTGAGGTAAAAATAGCCGGCTCATGGGGTCAGTAGAAGTTTGACTTGCTTTGATCCAGCACTTACTGATTTTCTATACTCAGAACCTTTAAAAGGTCCTAAATGTTGTAATGAATCTCGCCCCTTTGAAACTTGATGCCCATTTTGAGACTTGAGTCGTGACCTTGAAACCAGACAACATTTGAGGCAAGATTCAGCTTCAAGTGAAGGTTCCAGCCCCCCCTACGGCCCTCTCCACACTGTCCCATAATTGCCTTCAATGGGGAGCTTTCTGCTGAAATATGATTCCATCAAACCGG
>NW_015605416.1:0-533 GCF_001515605.1 Sinocyclocheilus anshuiensis | reverse complement strand
GATGATGGAGTAAGTGTATGTTCAGTGTACAACAATGTACTACTGCATGTGGCTTCCTGAATGACTGACGTGTGCTAAAAATGGACCTGGCTCTGGCTTTCAAACCTGGCTCCAGAAAATATAGAGCTGCTGGTAAGAGTCTTGCAGAACGATGGGACTCACTATGGTGTCTTGTTTTTTTCCAGGTAATTGATGGCCAGTCTGAATATGGGAGTGTTCATAAATGAGGAAGAGGGGTTCTTCACCAGAATGAACAGGACACACTATATTAAAACGACACCCTATAAGGTTATCTGATTCTGTGTTTTTAGCATTATGAATATTTTGGATGGATGAGGATAAATATTTTGAAAGCTTTACTTGCATTTTCCTGTTTTGTTGACTGATTTCACTGATGCTTTCAGAAAGGAGGATTTTTCCAGCCTTTTAATTGACTGTCACAGGAACAATATGATGCCAAGAGTAAACTTTGCCTCAATGGAATACATGCATGTATTCATGTGTACATTTTATATATATATATATATATATAT
>NW_015605415.1:0-533 GCF_001515605.1 Sinocyclocheilus anshuiensis | reverse complement strand
CCTTCAGAAATCAGTCTAATATACTGATGTGCTGCTCAAGAAATACTTCTTATTATTATCATTGTTGAAAACAGTTGTGCTGCTTAGAATTTTGTGGAAACTGTGATATATTTTGACTTGAACTGAATGAGATTCAGAGAGTTCAGAGACTTCAGTAAGGACGTTGAAGTGTGTGCAGTGCTTTTAAAGTGATTGGTTGGGACAGAGCTTCTCTTTTGAACCTGTGTGTTTTTGTTTTCTCTTTTCCCTTTTCCCTTTCTCGTTCTGTCCGTTTCTTGTACGCACACACACATACACATGGACACAGAGATTGTTAGATAAAAACCTGTCTGTCAAGGGGTCAGATTTGATTATTTTTCTATGTATACTTGTACCAGAACATGTTGTATAACCCAATGCTTTTATGGTTTTTGTGTTATCTGAACTAATGCCTCTCCATATTTTATTTTATATCTTGGCAGAAGACTGTATGATGAGAATCAAAATCAATAAAACATTGCTTTTTAAGTGAGAGGTTAAAGAATGCAATGTGG
>NW_015605414.1:0-533 GCF_001515605.1 Sinocyclocheilus anshuiensis | reverse complement strand
GAATTTAAACAATTGTAGTATCAGGCTGCAACATAAAATTGAAAAAAGTGAAGGGGGTCTGAGTACTTTCTGAATGCACTGTAACTACACACATTATAACTATGGGAAATATAATCCATTGTAACTTAAGTGGATACAATTTGTTCATTGTATGTAATAAATAATGACACTTTTAAAAGCTATAACTACAAATGAGTAGGTATTACAATGTATTATTAACTGTTACTTAATAATAACTGAGATACAATATATAATAAATTCCAAATATATATAAAAGTCATTATGCATTCATTATAGTTTATTAGAAATGCAGTCTTCATAGAAAGTGTTAGCAAAACTTTTTATTTTGGCTTTAACTATTCCTGTTATGAGGTGAACAAAACAAAAAACAAAAACACAACCAAAACAAACAAACAAAAAAAATCAATATCAAGGTGTCAAGACATACATAAGCATTGACAATGTTTCTCATCAAGACCTTACTTGCTGTGGCTGAAATTGACAGCCTGATCACTGAGGATTTCAAAGATGAT
>NW_015605413.1:0-533 GCF_001515605.1 Sinocyclocheilus anshuiensis | reverse complement strand
GTGCCGAGCTGAAAATTACAGGAGCCGGATGAGGAGGAGGAGGAGGAGAGGAGGGCTGAGACTCTGTTACTGTGTCTTCCTCAAACATCTTCAAGGTCTCGCCTGAGGAATAAAATCCGAGAGGAAGAGTTTTCCGGAGGAGATGCTCCTGCTGCGGCGGCGGGTAAGACATGCTTCATTTCAGCCTCAATATGTGCAGTTTCATTCACTTTCTGATGATTAGAACGGGGTTTGATTGTGCATGCATTTAGTTTGACCAACGCAGTAAACTTAGTGAACGGGGGAAGCGTATGCACAACTATATTATAATGCTTTGGCAATATGAAGCCTTTTTAATGCACTATTAATAAAATACACAGTGAATTGGTTGGATTGCAACAAGATTAACTAGCAAAAGCTTATGTTATATGTTTATGATTTATAAATTAAATTAAATTGTCAAAAGTTTGTTGCACATGAGTTTATTACTTATTAAACTAAAAAAATAGGTCATTCATTGCATTAATGGTTCCTTTTCTATTCAACTTTTTTAT
>NW_015605412.1:0-533 GCF_001515605.1 Sinocyclocheilus anshuiensis | reverse complement strand
AGCTTATCTGGGACAAGTAGATTTTTTTGAAGGGGAAGTGAAAGAAAATTTTACTTGCCTGACCGGACAACTAATCTGATTAAAACATCGAATTAGGAAAGCACTGAAATTTCGGTGAGAATGATTCTGATTTTATTACATACATAAGCAACAGTAACAATGTCGAGCCAGTTGAGCCTCATGCAGTCTGTCTGTTTGTGAAACGTACAAGTACTTAATCCTTTGATGCACAACATTGTTTTAAAGGGACTCAACTGAGTTTATTTTTTCTATATCTTACCAAGAAATTAATTTCATCATTCAGTAGTATTCCAGGAATTCCTCAGTTAACTTGTTTTTGACCATCACAAATCCTTATTTTAATTTTTCCTTTATTACCTTTTTTTAATAAAAATAATTTTTGCATCACTACCCCTCTCAGAGCCTCTCAGACCAATCAGGGATGATCGGTGACGCATTAACCAATCACAAAGCGTCTTTCAGTTTGCCAGCGTGACACAGGAAAGCTTGTTCAGGTTGTGGCAAATCTTTTT
>NW_015605411.1:0-533 GCF_001515605.1 Sinocyclocheilus anshuiensis | reverse complement strand
AATAGAAATCTTTTGTAACATTATAACTGTCTTTACTGTCACTTTCGATCAATTTAATGATGAATAAAAGTATTAATTTCTCATTTTAGATCCCAAACTGTTGAACACTGGTCTATAGAGTGCAGTTTATGAAGCGATAAACATCACGGAGTGTGTAATGCGTTATCATCAGTGAAACTATGATTATGAAGCAGCTATATACGATCCTCTAATAACAGACGTGACAGAATATTGTCCTCATCTGAAGAACAATGAAGAAATCATTAATATTGTTCTAAAAGTGTCCTTAATTAGTGATAATTCAGAACAATGACGGTAATAATTAGAAAGAGAGGCTATCTAAAGCACTTGATTGTGTTGTGTTGTGTTGTGTTGTGTGTCTGTCTTTATCATCATAGCATCATATGACGCTTCTCTCACAAAGGAATCAGAATAATTGACTCTGTTCACTGATTGCAGCAATATTAAATCCTGTTCGGAGGCTTTGTGCGGGGTTCTGCAGATATTGCTCGGCTTCGGCTTCATCTGTGTGT
>NW_015605410.1:0-533 GCF_001515605.1 Sinocyclocheilus anshuiensis | reverse complement strand
CTCTCTTATTGATATCACCCTTCAATTTCTGCTTTGATATTGATGAGTTTTGACATGAAGCAATTGAGAGGAGTGGTCTCATATCCCTAAGAGCCTGGGCTATGATGGACTAATGTCTATTGAGCTTCTGCTATGTAATTCCAGGCGTTGGGAGGTCCTGAGGGTCGCCCTGCCCTGACCTTGAATTCCCAGAATGCCTAATATATGGAAAGATACCTTTCCTCACTCCCTGGATTTAGATACTGCAGCAGGAACCCAAAAGGTCATCCACAGAAGGTCATAAAGATAGTCTAGAGAGCCATTAGTGAACAAATAAGGAATCTTAAACCTTCACCGCTAGTTTCAAAAGCACTGCATTGACAACCAGTGAGAACAAGCTCTTAAAATACAAAGTTCGTTCACACCTCTTGGTTAAAAACCGTTGAGGGAAAACACGTGAACTGTGACCTCTCTTCATACATTTTCCCAATGTGCATCCATAAGCTCCCCATTCCTCAAGGGATCAACTTTGCCTTTGTTTTTCCACTTCCTGT
>NW_015605409.1:0-533 GCF_001515605.1 Sinocyclocheilus anshuiensis | reverse complement strand
CCCGCTTCCCCAAGCCCAGACTTCATGCTTGGCTGAAAGAGCCAGAGTGTGCTGATCCCCACACGCCACCTCCAGGATCGTCACCGTCTGAGGGGGAGTGGCCACCGAGTTGAGCACACCCACAGGGGTGGGGTTAGGGATAACAGAGAGTCCTGATAGGCCACACTGGCCGTGAGCATTTTCTCCCCACATGTGCACTCCTCCATCTTCCGTCACGACTCCACTGTGGGCGGAGCCAGCAGCCACAAAAACAACACGTTGTTCGCTAAGAACCGCCTCCAAAACAGGCTCAGTCACTACTGATGATGTTTGGTTCTGTTTCCACGGCAGCTCGCCAAAGCTATAGACGTGTCCCCCTAAATATAGTATATAAATTGTGACATTTCTGGATTGCAATAATAATGAAAAATGTATGAGATACAATAGTCAATAGTCTTTTCACAACCTTCTGTTTAAAGCAATGGTTTTCCACCAAGGGGCCCGTGCCAACTAGGGGAGATTAGTACACTTCCAAGTGGGCCACGGGATGACTT
>NW_015605408.1:0-533 GCF_001515605.1 Sinocyclocheilus anshuiensis | reverse complement strand
GTCGGGAGTGACCGACTGAAAGGGAACTATAAACTGTTGTATGGCTCGGTTAGTTTACCTTATGAAAAGTTGTGCTAATTTTTGGATAGACTGACTTCAGATTTAATAAGCCAGAATTGTCATTTGATGAAGAGATTTAATGGGCCATTTAAGGACAAAATGCTGAGGCTCAAAAATGTGTTCCTGTCATAACCTGCACCATATGATTTATTTTGATAAAAGCAGGATGATGAGCATGACTCAAGGACATATTCAGTATCCTGTTATGATGTCTGTCTTACAGCTCTGGTACTTCGAGAAAAAAAACAAGCACTTTTTTGACTGTCTGCACTGACAGACGTTCTCCAGTCAGAAAATTGTCTGAGTTCTTATAGTTCCTTTTCATCTTCTTACAAGTAGTTGTGCTGTATCCGATGTCAACCTCTTATTAGTTAGGCTATTGTTAAACTCTGCTGCTTTGCATGTAAAACCATCTCTTTTTCCATGTTTTGCATCTATCATCTTGTAGTTTCGCTACAAAGAGAGGAAGCTTT
>NW_015605407.1:0-533 GCF_001515605.1 Sinocyclocheilus anshuiensis | reverse complement strand
AATGTGCAAGACAAGCAGTTGGCAATTCTTCTCAAAACGCAATTTAAGTTACATTTAAAAACAATCATTCTAATTCCGTTTTTAAAACTGAATTAATTTAATAATGAATTTATTTCATTTTTTTTATTTAATTAATCTCACTTTTTGAAAAACAATTTAAATTTTTTACTATTTTTTTTTTGTTTGTTTTCTATTTTATTCTTTTTTATATTTTATCTAATTTTTTACCATTTTTTTATTTGATTTCTTATGTTTTTATTGTAGTATTTTATTTTGTATTTGTATTTTATTTCTTTTTCTTTTTACTTTCTTTTAATTTTATTTTCATATTTTTATTTTATATATTTTAAATTGTATTATATTGACATATGGCACTGTAAGACTAGAGACATTTCTGAGTAAATGGCATGAATTTTAAAGTGGTATTTTTTATTTTTATTTTTTTTTACTGTCTTCATCTGTCTTTAACAGGAATCCTCAATCATTGATTTCTACCCTGATGACTTTGCCATTGATTTGAATGGGAAGAAGTA
>NW_015605406.1:0-533 GCF_001515605.1 Sinocyclocheilus anshuiensis | reverse complement strand
ATTTTATGTTTTGTTGTTGTTGTTATTCTGTCTTGCATGTTTTAAACTGTATGACATTGCCTTATATTTGCCTTGTACTTGTATGTGATGGAACTAAAATAATTTTTTTTTTTTAAAGTATAAAAGTATCCCAATGTCAGAGGGAAAACCGCAGATTTGGCAACACTGTCCAATCCGTCTGAGTGGGAACAGAGCACGCGTTAAAGGCAAAATTAGTTAATGACGGTTTACTGTTCATTACGTCTCGGTGTTCATTATCTGAGGCCATCAGGAGAATCTGATGATGGATATGAACATAATACACAGAAATATTGTTTTATTAGTTAAATAACGGCTGGAGACTCTTGAATATGAATGTGTGTCCTTATATAAGCCAAAGCGTGTCAAATATAACACTATCATGAACACAGTGACTTGACCTCCGGTGACCTGATGCAAAGATAGATTTACAATATGCCTTTATGAGACCATAGTCTGAATATGGACCAAAGCATTTATACATTCAAGAAAATAAATATTAAAAATGCTTTCCA
>NW_015605405.1:0-532 GCF_001515605.1 Sinocyclocheilus anshuiensis | reverse complement strand
CCATGGGTGTATGCAGAACATTGGTGACGACTTTCTCGCAGAGCTAGCAAAAGAAGAGAAAGCTGCAGAAAGAACAAGCCAAGCTCAACATGCCCCAACATTGCTTAGTTCTGGTGAGTTGTGCTGAACTTCTATTTCTATTTCTTTAGACATTGTTTTTCGGGTAACAGTCTGTAGCCTATATAAACGCACTCGTCCGAACGCAACTTGTTGAAACTTTTAATAATTTATCGTACAAAAAATGGGTTACAAACGATGACAAAAACTGTTCCATAATTCCTGTTAAACTCAAAAGATATCGAAAAAAGCAACAAAGTTATAAAAAAATAAATATTCCATGTTATTGTTAATAGGTTTATTATGTTAATAATTAACATTCATTATGTTAGTAATTAATTTATGTTAATAATTAATTGTTCAAAGCGAATACGAAACGAAATGGGCTATTACATCATCCCGTAAATAATTGGGCAAAACTTATGAATACGCCAATCAATGCTCTGAATTTCTGCTGCCCATGATTTACATGATC
>NW_015605404.1:0-532 GCF_001515605.1 Sinocyclocheilus anshuiensis | reverse complement strand
ATTCAAATAAAAATGAATGTGTTCATCAGTAGTTGAAGCAATGTTCAAACTTTTTTTTTTTTGTAAATCCAGTGGTCAAATGCTGTGTAGCCAACTGACTAATGACTGGTCTTTGTGTGAATGTCCACAAAACTTGACAACTTTCTGAATGTATATAAGCAGTAGACTATTTTAGAAAGGAACATTTAAAAGATGAATAATTAATAATAATTATGAATAATTTATTGCTATTGTGTGAATAAAACGTAATCAATTAAAAAGTAACTGTAGTCTGATTAAGAGTATCTTAAAATGTAATTTAATATCATTACAAGTACTTAATATTTGGAATCTGATTACATGTAATCAGTTACTACCCAGCTCTGAATGTGTGTAAGAATGTGTTTGGCTAACCTAGCTGCACCAGGGAATGAATGGGCCCCACGCCTCCCAGAAGCCCCGGCAACTGGTTCTTCTTTATGTCATTCAACCACTCATTGATAGCATATGAAAAGAGCTTATCAACACCCAGTAATCTGAAAAAAAAAAAAAA
>NW_015605403.1:0-532 GCF_001515605.1 Sinocyclocheilus anshuiensis | reverse complement strand
AGGATGCGTTTGATTATGAATTTAATCCTGTGTAAATAAAAAAAAGGATTAGACTCTGAGGGAGAGAGAAACTGAGAGAGGCAGAGAATGACAGAAAGATACCAGACACGACTAAGCTGTCTTGAGGATACACATTTTTTAATTCTGACATAATCGTATTGTTCATGCTCTCTTGTTCCCAGACGATCACTCCTAGCAAGTTAATAAATGGTACATTCACACGTGGCGCACATCTGTTAATGCCGAGCTCTCTTCATTCTTAAAATCATAATGATCTCAGCTCATGATGTCATTTGGGCTCAGCCAATAAGACGAAAGGCAGACACACTGAATGACAGATACACTGATGGACTGCTGGAAAGATCAATCTAGACATGATCACAGGAGCTGGCATTTCTCTTCTTCAGAGGTCTTCAAACACTATACCATCAATACACTTTTAGATGGATAGACGGAACAATAGATAAACAGAACGACAGGCAGAACAACAGACAGACAGACAGACAGACAGACAGGTAGGTAGGTGATAGAT
>NW_015605402.1:0-532 GCF_001515605.1 Sinocyclocheilus anshuiensis | reverse complement strand
GACAGCTCAATCTATTCTGCCATCGCGACACACACCCGCTCACACGCGCAGCGCTTTCAAGTTGAGCGCCGCTTTTGTTTGGGGGTAAATAGGCAGCGTCAGGGGGCGCGCGGGAAGCAGGACAGGATGGGTGATTGACGCGACCCCTCCTCAGGTGAGTGCTGATCTCCAGCTGGGCCGAGGGCTCGCTGGCATCACTGTCATTCTGACAACCGCTGCCAGCGTTACGCGATCAGTCCTCCTGATTACAACAGGATCTAAATGCACAAATTAAAGTGCATTTACTGTAAACACACCTGTAATATAGCTAAATGCTTTCTAGAGTGATTGAAATGGGACAGTTGAAGTCGATGGGCATCAAAAGTGCCTGGTTTGCCAAGTGTGTGTGTAGTTGACTCTGAGGGGAGTTGTTTTTGTGCCTGAGGAGGGAGGATGGGGGTAGCTGAGCATCTAATCGGGTGTCCCAGGTGACTGGTGAATATGCGCGGTGTCACTCCTTCTGTTTGAGTGACAGCTCGCTGATTAAGGGCCA
>NW_015605401.1:0-532 GCF_001515605.1 Sinocyclocheilus anshuiensis | reverse complement strand
TAGCTTTAAATTTTAGTAATTGTAGTTTTTCCAGTTCAAGCTTATTTCAGTTAATTGCAAAGGTAATATTTTCGTTTTTAAGTTTAAGCTTTTCATCTAATATTTAACCATTTCAATTAACAAAAATGATTTTAGTTAACACCGATTCTTTACAAAGATACAAATTGCATGGTCATAACAAGAGCAGAAAATAGCAACTAAATGAAGAAAGATAAGCAGTTATATCACATTAGTCTTGTCACACTTTGCACATAATTCTTAAAGGGACAGTTCACCCAAAAATGAAAATTGTCATTATTTACTCATAGTTTCAAAACTGTGTCACATTCTCTATGCTGAACACAGAAGATGATATTTTGAGAAATGCCTTCGTCTCAATGATCACATTCTTCAAAATATCTCGTTTTGTTTTCCACAAAACAAACTCATACATAGGGGTGCTCCAATTGATCGGCTACCGATCACTATCAGCCGATAATCACATTGAGATGATTGATCGGCGGTCTCTAAAAAGGCAGATCTCAAAAAAACG
>NW_015605400.1:0-531 GCF_001515605.1 Sinocyclocheilus anshuiensis | reverse complement strand
TGCTGCCCTATATGACCCTGCGAGGCTGGTGTGTGTGTGTGTGTGATCTTTTAGCCCTTGTTTTGTGATGGAGGTGTAAACTGTCGGGGCCGGACTGTGGCCACTGTGTCCAGCAATGATGTTGCCATGGAAACACAGTAAGTAATGAGCCCTGTGAAAGCGGTTGAAGATGTTTTTCTGTCTTTTGCTGCAGTCCAGTCACTGCGGTTTCACCCAACAGCTTGGATTTCCCACTAGGCCAATTAATAAAACAAGTAATAATTCTAATTTTCCTTGAATTCATGTTGTTTGTGTATTCAAGTTGTTGAGCCAGACTATTTTCTATTTGTTTATCTGAAGAGCAATATACTCCAACCTCTAGACATCAAAACACATACATTATGTGCATGTGGTAATGCTTTTCTTTTAAAAAAAGGAAAGGAAAGGGAATGCATTTATTATATTTTCTTTTTCTTTTTGTATATCTACATATTGGCCATCGTCCACCCAGGTGCGCATATATATATATATATATATATATATATATATATA
>NW_015605399.1:0-532 GCF_001515605.1 Sinocyclocheilus anshuiensis | reverse complement strand
ATTCCAGTCCCAAGGACAGGGAAAAATAAATAAATGGCAGGGAACGGTGGCCTCTCACATTTTCCCCCTGCGCTTTGCAAACAACCGTCAACTGCTGCTCAGAAACAGCGCTGCTTCACAATGAGAGCAGACTAAACAATCTGATCCCGGCCAAGGCAAACGCTCTGCAACTCTGCACACAGTCGCACTTCAGGATGTCTCGGCTTAATTGCAAACTATCAAATCTCACAATGGAATCTGTCCATTTGGCAGAGACCCCGTCGGCGGACCTGATAAAATGTTGTTTAAAAAGTGTCAGCTTCGTCCCATGATGAGAATCGTTTTGACGGGATTCGAGTTTCGGTTGGCTATTTTTTCATTTGTCAAAAAATGGGAGACCAACTCTGCATAGTTACATTCGCAAAATCATAACGCGTGGAGCAAGTTAAAGAACTTGAAATCAAGTTTTATGGCTCTTAGTCCAAGTCTGTCAGCTTTGAGGTCTATAAAGAGTACTCTACTAGTGTACTCTAAAAGTTGACATATATATATA